>NW_027254387.1:307500-470000 GCF_044704955.1 Pristiophorus japonicus | reverse complement strand
TTAGAGTTAGGTTTAGAGTTAGGGTTCGGGTTAGGGTTAGGGTTCGGGTTAGGGTTAGGGTTAGTGTTAGGGTTCGGGTTCGGGTTCGGTTAGGGTTAGGGTTAGGATTAGGGTTAGGGTTAGGGTTAGGGTTCGGGTTAGGGTTAGTGTTAGAGTTAGGGTTAGGGTTAAGGTTCGGGTTAGGGTTACAAGTGTGTAGGGTTAAAAGTGTGTAGGGTTAGGGTTACAAGTGTGTAGGGTTACAAGTGGTTAGGCTTAGAGATAGGGTTAGGGTTAGGGTTAGGGCTAGGGCTAGGGTTAGGGTTAGGGTTAGGGTTAGTGTTAGGGTTAGGGTTTGTGTTAGGGTTAGGTTTAGGTTTAGGGTTAGGGTTACGGTTAGGGTGACAAGTGTGTAGGATTACAAGTGTGTAGGGTTACGGTTACAAGTGTGTAGGGTTACAAGTGGTTAGGCTTAAGGTTAGGGTTAGGGTTAGGGTTAGGGCTAGGGCTAGGGTTAGGGTTAGGGTTAGGGTTAGGGTTAGGGTTAGAGTTAGTGTTAGGGTTAGGGTTAGGGTTAGGGTTAGGGTTAGGGTTACAAGTGTGTAGGGTTAGGGTTAGGGTTAGGGTTAGGGTTAGGGTTCGGGTTACGGTTAGGGTTAGGGTTAGGGTTAGGGTTAGGGTTCGGGTTAGGGTTCGGGTTAGGGTAAGGGTTCGGGTTAGGGTTAGGGTTAGGCGTTGGGGATAGGGTATAGGAATAGGTGTTGGGTGAGGTATAGGTGGGGTAGAAGTGTTAGGGTTAGGGTTAGGGTTAGGGTTAGGGTTTGGGTTAGGGTTACAAGTGTGTAGGGTTACAAGTGTGTAGGGTTAGGGTTACATGTGTGTAGGGTGACAAGTGGTTAGGGTTAGGGTTAGGGTTAGGGTTAGGGTTAGGGCTAGGGCTAGGGTTAGGGTTAGGGTTAGGGTTAGGGTTAGCGTTAGGGTTAGGGTTAGGGTTAGGGTTAGGTTTAGTGTTAGTGTTAGGGTTAGGGTTAGTGTTAGGGTTAGGGTTAGGGTTACAAGTGTGTAGGTTTACAAGTGTGTAGGGTTAGGGTTAGCGTTAGGGTTAGGGCTAGGGCTAGGTTTAGGGTTCGGGTTAGGGTTAGGGTTAGGGTTAGGGTTAGGGTTAGGGTTAGGGTTAGTGTTAGGTTAGGGTTAGGGTTAGGGTTAGTGTTAGTGTTAGGGTTAGGGTTAGGGTTACAAGTGTGTAGGGTTACAAGTGGTTAGGGTTAGGGTTAGGGTTAGGGTTAGGGTTAGTGTTAGGGTTACCGTTAGAGTTAGGGTTAGGGTTAGGGTTAGGTTTATCGTTATGGTTAGGGTCATAATTAGGGTTAGGGTTAGGGTTAGAGTTAGGATTATGGTTAGGTTTAGGGTTAGGGTTAGGGTTAGGGTTAGGGTTCGGGTTAGGCTTAGGGTTAGGGTTAGGGTTAGGGTTAGTGTTAGGTTAGGGTTAGGGTTAGGGTTAGGGTTAGGGTTACGTTTAGGGTTAGGGTTAGGGTTAGGGTTAGGAGTTGGCGATAGGGTGTTAGGGTTAGGGTTAGGGTTAGGGTTAGGGTTAGGGTTAGGGTTAGGGTTAGGGTTAGGGTTAGGGTTAGGGTTAGGGTTAGGGTTAGGGTTAGGGTTAGGATTAGGGTTAGGGTTAGGGTTAGGGTTAGGGTTAGGGTTAGGGTTAGGGTTAGGGTTAGGGTTAGGGTTAGGGTTAGGGTTAGGGTTAGGGTTAGGGTTAGGGTTAGGGGTTGGGGTTAGGGTGTAGGGATAGGTGTTGGGTGAGGTATGGGGGGGTAGAAGGGTTAGGGTTAGGATTAGGGTTAGGGTTAGGAGTTGGGGATAGGGTATAGGGATAGGTGTTGGGTGAGGTATGGGGGGGTAGTACGGTTAGGGTTAGGGTTAGGGTTAGGGTTAGTGTTAGGGTTAATGTTAGGGTTAGTGTTAGGGTTAGGGTTAGGGTTAGGTTTAATGTTAGGGTTAGGGTTAGTGTTAGGGTTAGGGTTAGGGTTAGGGTTAGTGTTAGGGTTAGGGTTAGGGTTTGGTTTAGGGTTAGGGTTAGGGTTAGGGTTAGGTGTTGGGGATAGGGTATAGGGATAGGTGTTGAGTGAGGTATGGGGGTAGTACGGTTAGGGTTAGGGTTAGGCTTAGTGTTAGGGTTAATGTTAGGGTTAGTGTTAGGGTTAGGGTTAGGGTTAGGTTTAATGTTAGGGTTAGGGTTAGTGTTAGGGTTAGGGTTAGTGTTAGGGTTAGTGTTAGGGTTAGGGTTAGGGTTTGGGTTAGGAGTTGGGGATCGGGTATAGGGATAGGTGTTGTGTGAGGTATAGGGGAGGTAGAAGCGTTCGTGTTAGCGTTAGGGTTAAGGTTTGGGTTAGGGTTAGGGTTAGGAGTTGGGGATAGGTTATAGGGATAGGTGTTGGGTGAGGTATAGGGGGTAGAAGTGTTAGGGTTAGGGTTAGGGTTAGGGTTAGCGTTAGGAGTTGGGGATAGGGTATGGGGATACGTGTTGAGTGAGGTATTGGGGGTAGTACAGTTAGGGTTAGGGTTAGTGTTAGGTTAGGGTTAGGGTTAGGGTTAGGGTTAGTGTTAGTGTTAGGGTTAGGGTTAGGGTTAGGGTTCGGGTTAGGGTTACAAGTGTGTAGGGTTACAAGTGGTTAGGCTTAGGGTTAGGGTTAGGGTTAGGGTTAGCGTTAGAGTTAGGGTTATGGTTAGGGTTAGGTTTAGCGTTATGGTTAGGGTTAGGATTAGGGTTAGGGTTAGGGTTAGGATTATGGTTAGGTTTAGGGTTAGGGTTAGGGTTAGGGTTAGGGTTCGGGTTAGGCTTAGGGTTAGGGTTAGGGTTAGGGTTAGGTTAGGGTTAGGGTTAGGGTTAGGGTTAGGGTTAGGGTTAGGGTTAGGGTTAGGGTTAAGGTTAGGGTTAGGGTTAGGGTTAGGGTTAGGGGTAAGGGTTAGGGTTAGGGGTAGGGTTAGGGTTAGGGTTAGGGTTAGGGTTAGGGTTAGTGTTAGGGTTAGGGTTAGGATTAGGGTTAGGGTTAGGGGTTGGGTTGGGTTACGGTTAGGGTTCGGGTTCGGGTTCGTGTTAGGGTTAGGGTTCGAGTTCGGGTTAGGGTTAGGGTTAGGCTTAGGGTTAGGGTTAGGATTAGGGTTAGGGTTAGGGTTAGGGTTAGGGTTCGTGGTAGGGTTAAGGTTAAGGTTAGGGTTAGGGTTAGTGTTAGGGTTAGGGTTAGTGTTAGGGTTAGGGTTAGGTTTAGGTTTAATGTTAGGGTTCGGGTTAGGGTTAGGGTTAGGGTTAGTGTTAGGGTTAGGGTTAGGGTTTGGGTTAGGAGTTGGGGATAGGGTATAGGGATAGGTGTTGTGTGAGGTATAGGGGAGGTAGAAGGGTTAGTGTTAGGGTTAGGGTTAGGGTTAGGGTTTGGGTTAGGGTTAGGGTTCGGAGTTGGGGATAGGTTATAGGGATAGGTGTTGGGTGAGGTATAGGGGGTAGAAGGGTTAGGGTTAGGGTTAGGGTTAGGGTTAGGGTTAGGGTTAGGGTTAAGGTTAGGGTTAGGGTTAGGGTTAGGGTTATGGTTAATGTTAGGGTTAAGGTTAGGGTTAGGGTTAGGGTTAGGTTTAGTGTTAGGGTTAGGGTTAGGGTTAGGGTTAGGGTTAGGGTTAGGGTTAGGGTTAGGGTTAGGGTTAGGGTTAGTGTTAGGGTTAGGGTTAGGGTTAGGGTTACAAGTGTGTGGGGTTACAAGTGGTTAGGGTTAGCGTTAGGGTTAGGGTTAGTGTTAGGGTTAGGGTTAGGTTTAGCATTATGGTTAGAGTTAGGATTAGGGTTAGGGTTAGGGTTAGGGTTAGGATTAGGGTTAGGGTTAGGGTTAGGGTTAGGGTTAGGGTTAGGGTTTGGGTTAGGGTTAGGGTTAGGGTTAGGGTTAGGGTTAGGGTTCGGGTTAGGGTGAGGGTTAGAGTTAGGTTTAGAGTTAGGGTTCGGGTTAGGGTTAGGGTTCGGGTTAGGGTTAGGGTTAGTGTTAGGGTTCGGGTTCGGGTTCGGTTAGGGTTAGGGTTAGGATTAGGGTTAGGGTTAGGGTTAGGGTTCGGGTTAGGGTTAGTGTTAGAGTTAGGGTTAGGGTTAAGGTTCGGGTTAGGGTTACAAGTGTGTAGGGTTACAAGTGTGTAGGGTTAGGGTTACAAGTGTGTAGGGTTACAAGTGGTTAGGCTTAAGGTTAGGGTTAGGGTTAGGGTTAGGGCTAGGGCTAGGGTTAGGGTTAGGGTTAGGGTTAGTGTTAGGGTTAGGGTTTGTGTTAGGGTTAGGTTTAGGTTTAGGGTTAGGGTTACGGTTAGGGTGACAAGTGTGTAGGATTACAAGTGTGTAGGGTTACGGTTACAAGTGTGTAGGGTTACAAGTGGTTAGGTTTAAGGTTAGGGTTAGGGTTAGGGTTAGGGCTAGGGCTAGGGTTAGGGTTAGGGTTAGGGTTAGGGTTAGGGTTAGTGTTAGGGTTAGGGTTAGGGTTAGGGTTAGGGTTAGGGTTACAAGTGTGTAGGGTTAGGGTTAGGGTTAGGGTTAGGGTTAGGGTTCGGGTTACGGTTAGGGTTAGGGTTAGGGTTAGGGTTAGGGTTCGGGTTAGGGTTCGGGTTAGGGTAAGGGTTCGGGTTAGGGTTAGGGTTAGGCGTTGGGGATAGGGTATAGGAATAGGTGTTGGGTGAGGTATAGGTGGGGTAGAAGTGTTAGGGTTAGGGTTAGGGTTAGGGTTAGGGTTTGGATTAGGGTTACAAGTGTGTAGGGTTACAAGTGTGTAGGGTTAGGGTTACATGTGTGTAGGGTGACAAGTGGTTAGGGTTAGGGTTAGGGTTAGGGTTAGGGTTAGGGCTAGGGCTAGGGTTAGGGTTAGGGTTAGGGTTAGGGTTAGCGTTAGGGTTAGGGTTAGGGTTAGGGTTAGGTTTAGTGTTAGTGTTAGGGTTAGGGTTAGTGTTAGGGTTAGGGTTAGGGTTACAAGTGTGTAGGTTTACAAGTGTGTAGGGTTAGGGTTAGCGTTAGGGTTAGGGCTAGGGCTAGGTTTAGGGTTCGGGTTAGGGTTAGGGTTAGGGTTAGGGTTAGGGTTAGGGTTAGGGTTAGTGTTAGGTTAGGGTTAGGGTTAGGGTTAGTGTTAGTGTTAGGGTTAGGGTTAGGGTTAGGGTTACAAGTGTGTAGGGTTACAAGTGGTTAGGGTTAGGGTTAGGGTTAGGGTTAGTGTTAGGGTTACCGTTAGAGTTAGGGTTAGGGTTAGGGTTAGGTTTATCGTTATGGTTAGGGTCATAATTAGGGTTAGGGTTAGGGTTAGAGTTAGGATTATGGTTAGGTTTAGGGTTAGGGTTAGGGTTAGGGTTAGGGTTCGGGTTAGGCTTAGGGTTAGGGTTAGGGTTAGGGTTAGTGTTAGGTTAGGGTTAGGGTTAGGGTTAGGGTTAGGGTTACGTTTAGGGTTAGGGTTAGGGTTAGGGTTAGGAGTTGGCGATAGGGTGTTAGGGTTAGGGTTAGGGTTAGGGTTAGGGTTAGGGTTAGGGTTAGGGTTAGGGTTAGGGTTAGGGTTAGGGTTAGGGTTAGGGTTAGGGTTAGGGTTAGGATTAGGATTAGGGTTAGGGTTAGGGTTAGGGTTAGGGTTAGGGTTAGGGTTAGGGTTAGGGTTAGGGTTAGGGTTAGGGTTAGGGTTAGGGTTAGGGTTAGGGGTTGGGGTTAGGGTGTAGGGATAGGTGTTGGGTGAGGTATGGGGGGGTAGAAGGGTTAGGGTTAGGATTAGGGTTAGGGTTAGGAGTTGGGGATAGGGTATAGGGATAGGTGTTGGGTGAGGTATGGGGGGGTAGTACGGTTAGGGTTAGGGTTAGGGTTAGGGTTAGTGTTAGGGTTAATGTTAGGGTTAGTGTTAGGGTTAGGGTTAGGGTTAGGTTTAATGTTAGGGTTAGGGTTAGTGTTAGGGTTAGGGTTTGGTTTAGGGTTAGGGTTAGGGTTAGGGTTAGGTGTTGGGGATAGGGTATAGGGATAGGTGTTGAGTGAGGTATGGGGGTAGTACGGTTAGGGTTAGGGTTAGGCTTAGTGTTAGGGTTAATGTTAGGGTTAGTGTTAGGGTTAGGGTTAGGGTTAGGTTTAATGTTAGGGTTAGGGTTAGTGTTAGGGTTAGGGTTAGGGTTAGGGTTAGTGTTAGGGTTAGGGTTAGGGTTTGGGTTCGGAGTTGGGGATCGGGTATAGGGATAGGTGTTGTGTGAGGTATAGGGGAGGTAGAAGGGTTCGTGTTAGCGTTAGGGTTAAGGTTTGGGTTAGGGTTAGGGTTAGGAGTTGGGGATAGGTTATAGGGATAGGTGTTGGGTGAGGTATAGGGGGTAGAAGTGTTAGGGTTAGGGTTAGGGTTAGGGTTAGCGTTAGGAGTTGGGGATAGGGTATGGGGATACGTGTTGAGTGAGGTATTGGGGGTAGTACAGTTAGGGTTAGGGTTAGTGTTAGGTTAGGGTTAGGGTTAGGGTTAGGGTTAGTGTTAGTGTTAGGGTTAGGGTTAGGGTTAGGGTTCGGGTTAGGGTTACAAGTGTGTAGGGTTACAAGTGGTTAGGCTTAGGGTTAGGGTTAGGGTTAGGGTTAGCATTAGAGTTAGGGTTATGGTTAGGGTTAGGTTTAGCGTTATGGTTAGGGTTAGGATTAGGGTTAGGGTTAGGGTTAGGATTATGGTTAGGTTTAGGGTTAGGGTTAGGGTTAGGGTTAGGGTTCGGGTTAGGCTTAGGGTTAGGGTTAGGGTTAGGGTTAGGTTAGGGTTAGGGTTAGGGTTAGGGTTAGGGTTAGGGTTAGGGTTAGGGTTAGGGTTAGGGTTAGGGTTAGGGTTAGGGTTAGGGTTAGGGGTAAGGGTTAGGGTTAGGGGTAGGGTTAGGGTTAGGGTTAGGGTTAGGGTTAGTGTTAGGGTTAGGGTTAGGATTAGGGTTAGGGTTAGGGGTTGAGTTGGGTTACGGTTAGGGTTCGGGTTCGGGTTCGTGTTAGTGTTAGGGTTAGGGTTCGAGTTCGGGTTAGGGTTAGGGTTAGGCTTAGGGTTAGGGTTAGGATTAGGGTTAGGGTTAGGGTTAGGGTTAGGGTTCGTGGTAGGGTTAAGGTTAAGGTTAGGGTTAGGGTTAGTGTTAGGGTTAGGGTTAGTGTTAGGGTTAGGGTTAGGTTTAGGTTTAATGTTAGGGTTAGGGTTAGGGTTAGGGTTAGGGTTAGTGTTAGGGTTAGGGTTAGGGTTTGGGTTAGGAGTTGGGGATAGGGTATAGGGATAGGTGTTGTGTGAGGTATAGGGGAGGTAGAAGGGTTAGTGTTAGGGTTAGGGTTAGGGTTAGGGTTTGGGTTAGGGTTAGGGTTCGGAGTTGGGGATAGGTTATAGGGATAGGTGTTGGGTGAGGTATAGGGGGTAGAAGGGTTAGGGTTAGGGTTAGGGTTAGCGTTCGGAGTTGGGGATAGGGTATAGGGATACGTGTTGAGTGAGGTATTGGGGGTAGTACAGTTAGGGTTAGGGTTAGGATTAGGGTTAGGGTTAGGGTTAATGTTAGGGTTAGGTTTAGGGTTAGGGTTAGGTTTAGTGTTAGGGTTAGGGTTAGTGTCAGGGTAAGGGTTAGGGTTAGGGTTAGTGTTAGGGTTAGTGTTAGGGTTAGGGTTAGGGTTAGGAGTTGGGGATAGGGATAGGTGTTGTGTGAGGTATAGGGGGTGTAGAAGGGTTAGTGTTAGGGTTAAGGTTAGGATTAGGGTTAGGGTTAGAGTTAGGGTTAGGGTTAGGGTTAGGGTTAGGGTTAGGGTTAGGGTTAGGGTTAGGGTTAGGGTTAGGGGTTGGGGATAGGGTGTAGGGATAGGTGTTGGGTGAGGTATGGGGGGGTAGAAGGGTTAGGGTTAGGATTATTGTTAGGGTTAGGAGTTGGGGATAGGGTATAGGGATAGGTGTTGGGTGAGGTATGGGGGGGTAGTACGGTTAGGGTTAGGGTTAGGGTTAGGGTTAGTGTTAGGGTTAATGTTAGGGTTAGTGTTAGGGTTAGGTTAGGGTTAGGTTTAATGTTAGGGTTAGGGTTAGTGTTAGGGTTAGGGTTAGGGTTAGGGTTAGTGTTAGGGTTAGGGTTAGGGTTTGGGTTAGGGTTAGGGTTAGGGTTAGGGTTAGGTGTTGGGGATAGGGTATAGGGATAGGTGTTGAGTGAGGTATGGGGGGTAGTACGGTTAGGGTTAGGGTTATGCTTAGTGTTAGGGTTAATGTTAGGGTTAGTGTTAGGGTTAGGGTTAGGGTTAGGTTTAATGTTAGGGTTAGGGTTAGTGTTAGGGTTAGGGTTAGGGTTAGGGTTAGTGTTAGGTTTAGGGTTAGGGTTTGGGTTAGGAGTTGGGGATAGGGTATAGGGATAGGTGTTGTGTGAGGTATAGGGGAGGTAGAAGGGTTCGTGTTAGCGTTAGGGTTAAGGTTTGGGTTAGGGTTAGGGTTAGGAGTTGGGGATAGGTTATAGGGATAGGTGTTGGGTGAGGTATAGGGGGTAGAAGTGTTAGGGTTAGGGTTAGGATTAGGGTTAGCGTTAGGAGTTGGGGATAGGGTATGGGGATACGTGTTGAGTGAGGTATTGGGGGTAGTACAGTTAGGGTTAGGGTTAGTGTTAGGTTAGGGTTAGGGTTAGGGTTAGGGTTAGTGTTAGTGTTAGGGTTAGGGTTAGGGTTAGGGTTCGGGTTAGGGTTACAAGTGTGTAGGGTTACAAGTGGTTAGGCTTAGGGTTAGGGTTAGGGTTAGGGTTAGCGTTAGAGTTAGGGTTATGGTTAGGGTTAGGTTTAGCGTTATGGTTAGGGTTAGGATTAGGGTTAGGGTTAGGGTTAGGATTATGGTTAGGTTTAGGGTTAGGGTTAGGGTTAGGGTTCGGGTTAGGCTTAGGGTTAGGGTTAGGGTTAGGGTTAGGGTTAGGGTTAGGGTTAGGGTTAGGGTTAGGGTTAGGGTTAGGGTTAGGTTAGGGTTAGGGTTAGGGTTAGGGGTAAGGGTTAGGGTTAGGGGTAGGGTTAGGGTTAGGGTTAGGGTTAGGGTTAGTGTTAGTGTTAGGGTTAGGGTTAGGATTAGGGTTAGGGTTAGGGGTTGGGTTGGGTTACGGTTAGGGTTCGGGTTTGGGTTCGTGTTAGTGTTAGGGTTAGGGTTCGAGTTCGGGTTAGGGTTAGGGTTAGGCTTAGGGTTAGGGTTAGGATTAGGGTTAGGGTTAGGGTTAGGGTTAGGGTTAGGGTTCGTGGTAGGGTTAAGGTTAAGGTTAGGGTTAGGGTTAGTGTTAGGGTTAGGGTTAGTGTTAGGGTTAGGGTTAGGTTTAGGTTTAATGTTAGGGTTAGGGTTAGGGTTAGGGTTAGGGTTAGTGTTTGGGTTAGGAGTTGGGGATAGGGTATAGGGATAGGTGTTGTGTGAGGTATAGGGGAGGTCGAAGGGTTAGTGTTAGGGTTAGGGATAGGGTTAGGGTTTGGGTTAGGGTTAGGGTTAGCGTTCGGAGTTGGGGATAGGGTATAGGGATACGTGTTGAGTGAGGTATTGGGGGTAGTACAGTTAGGGTTAGGGTTAGGATTAGGGTTAGGGTTAGGGTTAATGTTAGGGTTAGGGTTAGGGTTAGCGTTAGGTTTAGTGTTAGGGTTAGGGTTAGTGTTAGGGTAAGGGTTAGGGTTAGGGTTAGTGTTAGGGTTAGGGTTAGGGTTAGGGTTAGGAGTTGGGGATAGGGATAGGTGTTGGGTGAGGTATGGGGGGGGGTAGTAGGGTTAGGGTTAGGGTTAGGGTTAGTGTTAGGGATGGGTTAGAGTTAGGGTTAGGGTTAGGGTTAGGAGTTGGGGATAGGGTATAGGGATAGGTGTTGTGTGAGGTATATGGGGGGTAGAAGGGTTAGTGTTAGGGTTAGGGTTAGGGTTAGGCTTAGGGTTAGGGTTAGGGTTAATGTTAGGAGTTGGGGATAGGGTATAGGGATAGGTGTTGGGAGAGGTATGGGGGGGTAGTAGGGTTAGAGTTAGAGTTAGGGTTAGGGTTGGGGTTAGGGTTAGCGTTAGTGTTAGGGTTAGGGTTAGGGTTAGCGTTAGGGTTAGGAGTTGGGGACAGGATATAGGGATAGGTGTTGGGTGAGGTATAGGGGGGGTAGAAGTGTTAGGGTTAGGGTTAGGGTTAGGGTTAGGGTTGGGTTTAGGGTTAGGTTTAGGGTTAGCGTTAGGGTTAGGGTTAGGGTTAGGGTTAAGGTTAGGGTTAGGGTTAGGGTTAGGAGTTGGGGATAGGGCTACGGTTAGGGTTAGGGTTAGGGTTAGGGTTAGGGTTAGGGTTAGGGTTAGGGTTAGGGTTACAAGTGTGTAGGGTTACAAGTGTGTAGGGTTAGGGTTACAAGTGTGTAGGGTTACAAGTGGTTAGGGTTAGGGTTAGGGTTAGGGTTAGGGTTAGGGTTAGGGTTAGTGTTAGGGTTAGGGTTTGTGTTAGGGTTAGGGTTAGGGTTAGGGTTAGGGTTAGGATTAGGGTTACAAGTGTGTAGGATTACAAGTGTGTAGAGTTACGGTTACAAGTGTTAGGGTTAGGGTTAGGGTTAGGGTTAGGGTTAGTGTTAGGGTTAGGTTTAGGGTTAGGGTTAGGGTTACAAGTGTGTAGGGTTAGGGTTAGGGTTAGGGTTCGGGTTACGGTTAGGGTTAGGGTTAGGGTTAGGGTTCGGGTTAGGGTTAGGGTTAGGGTTAGGGTTAATGTTAGGGTTAGGGTTAGGCGTTGGGGATTTGGGATAGGGATAGGTGTTGTGTGAGGTATAGGTGGGGTAGAAATGTTAGGGTTATGGTTAGGGTTAAGGTTAGGGTTAGGGTTAGGGCCAGGGCTAGGGTTAGGGTTAGGGTCAGGGTTAGGGTTAGGGTTAGGGTTACTAGTGTGCAGGGTTACAAGTGTGTAGGGTTAGGGTTACATGTGTGTAGGGTGAGAAGTGGTTCGGTTTAGGGTTAGGGTTAGGGTTAGGGTTAGGGTTAGGGTTTGGGGTTAGGGTTAGGGTTAGGGTTAGGGTTAGGGTTAGGGCTAGGGTTAGGGTTAGTGTTAGGGTTAGGGTTTGGGTTAGAGTTAGGGTTAGGTTTAGTGTTAGGGATAGTGTTAGTGTTCGGGTTAGGGTTAGGGTTAGGGTTAGGGTTAGGGTTAGAGTTACAAGTGTGTAGGTTTACAAGTGTGTAGGGTTAGGGTTACAAGTGTGTAGGGCTACAAGTGGTTAGGGTTAGGGTTAGGGTTAGGGTTAGGGCTAGGGCTTGGTTTAGGGATGGGTAAGTTTAGGGTTAGGGTTAGTGTTAGGGTTAGGGTTAGGGTTACGGTTAGGGTTAGGGTTAGTGTTGGGGTTAGGGTTAGGGTTAGGGTTAGGGTTAGGGTTACATGTGTGTAGGGTTACAAGTGGTTAAGGTTAGGGTTAGGGTTAGGGTTAGGGTTAGGGTTAGGGTTAGAGTTTGGGTTAGGGTTAGGTTTAGCGTTATGGTTAGCGTTAGGATTAGGGTTAAGGTTAGGGTTAGGGTTAGGATTAGGGTCAGGGTTAGGGTTAGGGTTAGGGTTAGGCTTAGGGTTAGGGTTAGGGTTAGGGTTATGGTTAAGGTTAGGGTTAATGTTAGGGTTAAGGTTAGGGTTAGGGTTAGGGTTAGGCTTATGGTTAGGGTTAGGGTTAGGGTTAGGGTTAGGGCTAGGGTTAGGGTTAGGGTTAGGGTTAGGGTTAGGGTTAGGAGTTGGGGATAGGGTATAGGGATAGGTGTTGGGTGAGGTATAGGGGGTAGAAGGGTTAGGGTTAGGGTTCGGGTTAGGGTTAGCGTTAGGAGTTGGGGATAGGGTATAGGGATAGGTGTTGGGTGAGGTATGGGGGGGTAGGACGGTTAGGGTTAGGGTTAGGGTTAGGGTTAGGGTTAAGGTTAGGGTTAGGGTTAGGGTTAGGGTTAATGTTAGGGTTAAGGTTAGGGTTAGGGTTAGGGTTAGGTTTAGTGTTAGGGTTAGGGTTAGGGTTAGGGTTAGGGTTAGGGTTAGTGTTAGGGTTAGGGTTAGGTTTAGCATTATGGTTAGAGTTAGGATTAGGGTTAGGGTTAGGGTTAGGATTAGGATCAGAGTTAGGGTTAGGGTTAGGGTTAGGGTTAGGGTTAGGGTTAGGGTTAGAGTTAGGGTTCGGGTTATGGTTAGGGTTCGAGTTAGGGTTAGGGTTAGGGTTAGGGTTTGGGTTAGGGTTAGGGTTAGGGTTAGGGTTAGGGTTAGGGTTCGGGTTAGGGTTAGGGTTAGAGTTAGGTTTAGAGTTAGGGTTCGGGTTAGGGTTAGGGTTCGGGTTAGGGTTAGGGTTAGTGTTAGGGTTCGGGTTCGGGTTCGGTTAGGGTTAGGGTTAGCATTAGAGTTAGGGTTAGGGTTAGGGTTCGGGTTAGGGTTAGTGTTAAGGTTCGGGTTAGGGTTAGGGTTACAAGTGTGTAGGGTTACAAGTGGTTAGGCTTAGGGATAAGGTTAGGGTTAGGGTTAGGGCTAGGGCTAGGGCTAGGGTTAGGTTTAGGGTTAGGGTTAGTGTTAGGATTAGGGTTTGTGTTAGGGTTAGGTTTAGGTTTAGGGTTAGGGTTACGGTTAGGGTTACAAGTGTGTAGGATTACAAGTGTGTAGGGTTACGGTTACAAGTGTGTAGGGTTACAAGTGGTTAGGCTTAAGGTTAGGGTTAGGGTTAGGGTTAGGGCTAGGGCTAGGGTTAGGGTTAGGGTTAGGGTTAGGGTTAGGATTAGGGTTAGTGTTAGGGTTAGGGTTAGGGTTAGGGTTAGGGTTAGGGTTACAAGTGTGTAGGGTTAGGGTTAGGGTTAGGGTTAGGGTTCGGGTTACGGTTTGGGTTAGGGTTAGGGTTAGGGTTAGGGTTCGGGTTAGGGTTCGGGTTAGGGTAAGGGTTCGGGTTAGGGTTAGGGTTAGGGTTAGGGTTAGGCGTTGGGGATAGGGTATAGGAATAGGTGTTGGGTGAGGTATAGGTGGGGTAGAAGTGTTAGGGTTAGGGTTAGGGTTAGGGTTAGGGTTTGGGTTAGGGTTACAAGTGTGTAGGGTTACAAGTGTGTAGGGTTAGGGTTACATGTGTGTAGGGTGACAAGTGGTTAGGGTTACGGTTAGGGTTAGGGTTAGGGTTAGGGTTAGGGTTAGGGCTAGGGCTAGGGTTAGGATTAGGGTTAGGGTTAGGGTTAGTGTTAGTGTTAGGGTTAGGGTTAGGGTTAGGGTTACAAGTGTGTAGGGTTACAAGTGGTTAGGGTTAGGGTTAGGGTTAGGGTTAGTGTTAGGGTTACCGTTAGAGTTAGGGTTAGGGTTAGGGTTAGGTTTAGCGTTATGGTTAGGGTTAGGATTAGGGTTAGGGTTAGGGTTAGGGTTTGGATTATGGTTAGGTTTAGGGTTAGGGTTAGGGTTAGGGTTAGGGTTCGGGTTAGGCTTAGGGTTAGGGTTAGGGTTAGGGTTATTGTTAGGTTAGGGTTAGGGTTAGGGTTAGGGTTAGGTTTAGGGTTAGGGTTATGGTTAGGGTTAGGAGTTGGGGATAGGGTGTAGGGATAGGTGTTGGGTGAGGTATGGGGGGGTAGAAGGGTTAGGGTTAGGATTAGGGTTAGGGTTAGGAGTTGGGGATAGGGTATAGGGATAGGTGTTGGGTGAGGTATGGGGGGGTAATACGGTTAGGGTTAGGGTTAGGGTTAGGGTTAGGGTTAGGGTTAATGTTAGGGTTAGTGTTAGGGTTAGGGTTAGGGTTAGGTTTAATGTTAGGGTTAGGGTTAGTGTTAGGGTTAGGGTTAGGGTTAGTGTTAGTGTTATGGTAAGGGTTTGGGTTAGGGTTAGGGTTAGGGTTAGGGGTAGGTGTTGGGGATAGGGTATAGGGATAGGTATTGAGTGATGTATGGGGGGTAGTACGGTTAGGGTTAGGGTTAGGGTTAGTGTTAGGGTTAATGTTAGGGTTAGTGTTAGGGTTAGGGTTAGGGTTAGGTTTAATGTTAGGGTTAGGGTTAGTGTTAGGGTTAGGGTTAGGGTTAGGGTTAGTGTTAGGGTTAGGGTTAGGGTTTGGGTTAGGAGTTGGGGATAGGGTATAGGGATAGGTGTTGTGTGAGGTATAGGGGAGGTAGAAGGGTTCATGTTAGGGTTAGGGTTAGGGTTAGGGTTTGGGTTAGGGTTAGGGTTAGGAGTTGGGGATAGGTTATAGGGATAGGTGTTGGGTGAGGTATAGGGAGTAGAAGTGTTAGGGTTAGGGTTAGGGTTAGCGTTAGGAGTTGGGGATAGGGTATGGGGATACGTGTTGAGTGAGGTATTGGGGGTAGTATAGTTAGGGTTAGGGTTAGTGTTAGGTTAGGGTTAGGGTTAGGCTTAGTGTTAGTGTTAGGGTTAGGGTTAGGGTTAGGGTTCGGGTTAGGGTTACAAATGTGTAGGGTTACAAGTGGTTAGGCTTAGGCTTAGGGTTAAGGTTAGGGTTAGGGTTAGCGTTAGAGTTAGGGTTATGGTTAGTGTTAGGTTTAGCGTTATGGTTAGGTTAGGATTAGGGTTAGGGTTAGGGTTAGGATTATGGTTAGGTTTAGGGTTAGGGTTAGGGTTAGGGTTAGGGTTAGTGTTAGGTTAGGGTTAGGGTTAGGGTTAGTGTTAGGGTTTGGTTTAGGGTTAGGGTTAGGGTTTGGAGTAGGGGATAGGGTATAGGGATAGGTGTTGGGTGAGGTATGGGGCGGGTAGTAGTATTAGGGTTAGGATTAGGGTTAGGGTTAGGAGTTGGGGATAGGGTATAGGGATAGGTGTTGGGTGAGGTATGGGTGGGTAGTAGGGTTAGGGTTAGGGTTAGGGTTAGGGTTAGGGGTTGGGGATAGCGTATAGGGATAGGTGTTGAGTGAGGTATTGGGGGGTAGTACGGTTAAGGTTAGGGTTAGGGTTAGGGTTAGGGTTAGGGTTAATGTTAGGGTTAGTGTTAGGGTTAGGGTTGGGTTAGGTTTAATGTTAGGGTTAGGGTTAGTGTTAGGGTTAGGGTTAGGGTTACTGTTAGGGGTAGGGTTAGGGTTAGGGTTAGGAGTTGGGGATAGGTTATAGGGATAGGTGTTGGGTGAGGTATAGGGGGTAGAAGGGTTAGGGTTAGGGTTAGGGTTAGCGTTAGGAGTTGGGGATAGGGTATAGGGATACGTGTTGAGTGAGGTATTGGGGGTAGTACGGTTAGGGTTAGGGTTAGGATTAGGGTTAGGGTTAGGGTTAATGTTAGGGTTAGGTTTAGGGTTAGGGTTAGGTTTAGTGTTAGGGTTCGGGTTAGTGTTAGGGTTAGGGTTAGGGTTAGTGTTAGGTTTAGGGTTAGGGTTAGGAGTTGGGGATAGGGATAGGTGTTGTGTGAGGTATAGCGGGGGTAGAAGGGTTAGTGTTAGGGTTAGGGTTAGGGTTAGGGTTAGGGATAGGGTTAGGGTTAGGAGTTGGGGATAGGGTATAGGGATAGGTGTTGGGTGAGGTATGGGGAGGGTAGTAGAGTTAGGGTTAGGGTTAGGGTTAGGGTTAGGGTTAGGGATGGGTTAGAGTTAGGGTTAGGGTTAGGGTTAGGAGTTGGGGATAGGGAATAGGGATAGAAATAGAGAAATAACTCGAAAATCTCAGAAACAGCGTAGGTCAAAGTAAAACGCAGCACAACCCATATGCAGCTGGAGAAACTTCGAAGAACTGAAAAATTAAAAAAATAATTGGGAAAACTCAGCAACTGAGCTGGGCACTGCAACAAGCAGCACAAGCCACACGCACCATGTGAAATTTCCAAAAATAACAAAACAATAGCGAAATAACTCGAAAATCTCAGCTACAGCGTAGGGCAAAGTAAATCGCAGCACAACCCATATGCACGATGAGAAACTTCGAAAAACACAAAAAAGTAAAAAAATAAGTCAAAAACTCTGGAACAACGCTGGGCAGTGTAACAAGCAGCATAAGCCACATGGACCAAGAGAAACGTGAAATCAAATCAAAAAAATAGAAAATAACTCAAAAATCTCAGAAACAGCGGAGGGCCATGGAACAATCAGCACAAGCCATATGGATCATGATAAATGTGAAAAGAAATAGAAAAATAACTAGAAAATCTCACAAAAACAGCGGAGGGCAATGTCAAACGCAGCACAACCCACATGCAGCAGGAGAAACTTCGAAAAACTGAAAAAGTAAAAAAATATCTCGAAAAACTCAGAAACTGCGCTGTGCACTGTAACAAGCAGCACAAGCGACATGCACCATGAGCATTTTCCAAAAAAAACACAAAAAATAGAGAAATAACGCGAAAATATCAGAAACAGCGTAGGGCAAAGTAAAACGCAGCACAACGCATATGCACCATGAGAAACTTAAAAAATATCAAAATAACTCGAAAACATCAGAAACAGCGTCGAGCAAAGTAAAATGCTGCACAACACATATGCACGATGAGAAACTTCGAAAAACACAAAAATGTAAAAAAATAAGTCCAAAAACTCTGGAACAACGCTGGGCAGTGTAACAAGCAGCAGAAGCCATATGGGCCAAGAGAAACTTGAAAACAAATCAAAAAATAGAAAAATAACTCGAAAATATCAGAAACAGCGTAGGGCCATGGAACAATCAGCACAAGCCATATGGAACATGAGAAATGTGAAAAGAAATAGAAAAATAACTTGAAAATCTCAGAAACAGCGGAGGGCAAAGTAAAACGCAGCACAACCCACATGCAGCAGGAGAAACTTCGAAAAACTGAAAAAGTAAAAACATAACTGGAAAAACTCAGAAACTGCGTTGGGCACGGTACCAAGCAGCACAAGCCATATGGACCAAGAGAAACTTGAAAACAAATAAAAAAAATAGAAAAATAACTCGATAATATCAGAAACAGCGTAGGGCCATGGAACAATCAGCACAAGCCATATGGAACATGAGAAATGTGAAAAGAAATAGAAAAATAACTCGAAAATCTCAGAAACAGCGGAGGGCAATGTAAAACGCAGCACAACCCACAAGCAGCAGGAGAAACTTCGAAAAACTGAAAAAGTAAAAAAATAACTCGAAAAACTCAGAAACTGCGTTGGGCAATGTAACAAGCAGCACAAGCCATATGGACCATGAGAAATGTGAAAGGAAATCGAAAAATAACTCGAAAATCTCAGAAATAGCGTAGGCAGCGTAAAACGCAGCACAACCCATATGCAGCAGGAGAAACTTCGACAAACTGAAAAAGTAAAAAATAGCTCGTAAAACTCAGCAACTGAGCTGGGCACTGCAACAAGCAGCACAAGCCATATGCACCATGAGAATCTTCCAAAAAAAAAAAAAAAAATAGGGAAATAACTCGAAAAACTCAGAAACTGCGCTGGGCACTGTAACAAGCAGCACAAGCGATAAGCACCATGAGAATCTGCCAAAGAAAACACAAGAAATAGAGAAATAACTCGAAAATCTCAGAAACAGCGTAGGGCAAAGTAAAACGCAGCACAACCCATATGCAGCTGGAGAAACTTCGAAGAACTGAAAAATTAAAAAAATAACTCGGAAAACTCAGCAACTGAGCTGGGCACTGCAACAAGCAGCACAAGCCATACGCACCATGTGAAATTTCCAAAAATAACAAAAAAATAGAGAAATAACTCGAAAATCTCAGCTACAGCGTAGGGCAAAGTAAATCGCAGCACAACCCATATGCACGATGAGAAACTTCGAAAAACACAAAAAAGTAAAACAATAAGTCAAAAACTCTGGAACAACGCTGGGCAGTGTAACAAGCAGCATAAGCCATATGGACCAAGAGAAACTTGAAAACAAATCAAACAAATAGAAAATAACTCAAAAATCTCAGAAACAGCGGAGGGCCATAGAACAATCAGCACAAGCCATATGGTCCATGATAAATGTGAAAGGAAATCGAAAAATAACTCGAAAATCTCAGAAATAGCGTAGGCAGCGTAAAACGCAG
Source organism: Pristiophorus japonicus (assembly GCF_044704955.1). NCBI lineage: Eukaryota > Metazoa > Chordata > Chondrichthyes > Pristiophoridae > Pristiophorus > Pristiophorus japonicus. The sequence goes on along the minus strand of NW_027254387.1, from coordinate 452,153 downwards.
CACAACCCATATGCAGCAGGAGAAACTTCGAAAAACTGAAAAAGTAAAAAAATAACTCGAAAAACTCAGAAACTACGCTGTGCACTGTAACAAGCAGCACAAGCCACATGCACCATGACAATCTTCCAAAAAAAAACAAAAAAATAGGGAAATAACTCGAAAAACTCAGAAACTGCGCTGGGCACTGTAACAAGCAGCACAAGCGATAAGCACCATGAGCATCTTCCAAAGAAAACACAAAAAATAGAGAAATAACTCGAAAATCTCAGAAACAGCGTAGGGCAAAGTAAAACGCAGCACAACCCATATGCAGCTGGAGAAACTTCGAAGAACTGAAAAATTAAAAAAATAACTCGGTAAACTCAGCAACTGAGCTGGGCACTGCAACAAGCAGCACAAGCCATACGCACCATGTGAAATTTCCATAATTAACAAAAAAATAGAGAAATAACTAGAAAATCTCACAAAAACAGCGGAGGGCAATGTCAAGCGCAGCACAACCCACATGCAGCAGGAGAAACTTCGAAAAACACAAAAAAGTAAAAAAAATAAGTCAAAAACTCTGGAACAACGCTGGGCAGTGTAACAAGCAGCACAAGCCATTTGGACCAAGAGAAACTTGAAAACAAATAAAAAAAATAGAAAAATAACTCGATAATATCAGAAAAAGCGTAGGGCCATGGAACAATCAGCACACGCCATATGGAACATGAGAAATGTGAAAAGAAATAGAAAAATAACTCGAAAATCTCAGAAACAGCGGAGGGCAATGTAAAACGCAGTACAACCCACAAGCAGCAGGAGAAACTTCGGAAAACTGAAAAAGTAAAAAAATAACTCGAAAAACTCAGAAACTGCGTTGGGCACTGTTACAAGCAGCACAAGCCATATGGACCATGAGAAATGTGAAAGGAAATCGAAAAATAACTCGAAAATCTCAGAAATAGCATAGGCAGCGTAAAACGCAGCACAACCCATATGCAGCAGGAGAAACTTCGAAAAACTGAAAAAGTAAAAAAAATAGCTCGTAAAACTCAGCAACTGAGCTGGGCACTGCAACAAGCAGCACAAGCCATATGCACCATGAGAATCTTCCAAAAAAACCAAAAAAATAGGGAAATAACTCGAAAAACTCAGAAACTGCGCTGCGCACTGTAACAAGCAGCACAAGCGATAAGCACCATGAGCATCTTCCAAAGAAAACACAAAAAATAGAGAAATAACTCGAAAATCTCAGAAACAGCGTAGGGCAAAGTAAAACGCAGCACAACCCATATGCACGATGAGAAACTTCGAAAAACACAAAAAAGTAAAAAAATAAGTCAAAAACTCTGGAACAACGCTGGGCAGTGTAACAAGTAGCATAAGCCATATGGACCAAGAGAAACGTGAAATCAAATCAAAAAAATAGAAAATAACTCAAAAATCTCAGAAACAGCGGAGAGCCATGGAACAATCAGCACAAGCCATATGGACCATGATAAATGTGCAAAGAAATAGAAAAATAACTCGCAAATCTCAGAAACAGCTTAGGGCAAAGTAAAACGCAGCATAACCCATATGCAGCTGGAGAAACTTCGAAGAACTGAAAAATTAAAAAAATAACACGGAAAACTCAGCAACTGAGCTGGGCACTGCAACAAGCAGCACAAGCCATACGCACCATGTGAAATTTCCATAATTAACAAAAAAATAGAGAAATAACTCGAAAATCTCAGCTACAGCGTAGGGCAAAGTAAATCGCAGCACAACCCATATGCACGATGAGAAACTTCGAAAAACACAAAAAAGTAAAAAAATAAGTCAAAAACTCTGCAACAACGCTGGGCAGTGTAACAAGCAGCATAAGCCATATGGACCAAGAATAACGTGAAATCAAATCAAAAAAATAGAAAATAACTCAAAAATCTCAGAAACAGCGGAGGGCCATGGAACAATCAGCACAAGCCATATGGAACATGAGAAATGTGAAAAGAAATAGAAAAATAACTCGAAAATCTCAGAAACAGCGCAGGGCAATGTAAAACGCAGTACAACCCACAAGCAGCAGGAGAAACTTCGAAAAACTGAAAAAGTAAAAAAATAACTCGAAAAACTCAGAAACTGCGCTGTGCACTGTAACAAGCAGCACAAGCCATTTGGACCAAGAGAAACTTGAAAACAAATAAAAAAAATAGAAAAATAACTCGATAATATCAGAAAAAGCGTAGGGCCATGGAACAATCAGCACACGCCATATGGAACATGAGAAATGTGAAAAGAAATAGAAAAATAACTCGAAAATCTCAGAAACAGCGGAGGGCAATGTAAAACGCAGTACAACCCACAAGCAGCAGGAGAAACTTCGAAAAACTGAAAAAGTAAAAAAATAACTCGTTAAACTCAGCAACTGAGCTGGGCACTGCAACAAGCAGCACAAGCCATACGCACCAAGTGAAATTTCCAAAAATAAAAAAAAAATAGAGAAATAACTCGAAAATCTCAGTTACAGCGTAGGGCAAAGTAAATCGCACCACAACCCATATGCACAATGAGAAACTTCGAAAAACACAAAAAAGTAAAACAAATAAGTCAAAAACTCTGGAACAACGCTGGGCAGTGTAACAAGCAGGATAAGCCATATGGACCAAGAGAAACGTGAAATCAAATAAAAAAAATAGAAAATAACTCAAAAATCTCAGAAACAGCGGAGGGCCATGGAACAATCAGCACAAGCCATATGGACCATGATAAATGTGAAAAGAAATAGAAAAATAACTAGAAAATCTCAGAAACAGCGGAGGGCAAAGTAAAACGCAGCACAACCCATATGCAGCAGGAGAAACTTCGAAAAACTGAAAGAGTAAAAAAATAACTCGAAAAACTCAGAAACTGCGTTGGGCACTGTAACAAGCAGCACAAGCCATATGGACCAAGAGAAACTTGAAAACAAAAAAAAATAGAAAAATAACTCGATAATATCAAAAACAGCGTAGGGCCATGGAACAATCAGCACAAGCCATATGGAACATGAGAAATGTGAAAAGAAATAGAAAACTAACTCGAAAATCTCAGAAACAGCGGAGGGCAATGTAAAACGCAGCACAACCCATATGCAGCAGGAGAAACTTCGAAAAACTGAAAAATTAAAAAAATAACTCGGAAAACTCAGCAACTGAGCTGGGCACTGCAACAAGCAGCACAAGCCATACGCACCAAGTGAAATTTCCAAAAATAAAAAAAAAATATCAAAATAACTCGAAAACATCAGAAACAGCGCAGAGCAAAGTAAAATGCAGCACAACACATATGCACGATGAGAAACTTCGAAAAACACAAAAATGTAAAAAAATAAGTCCAAAAACTCAGAAACTGCGTTGGGCACTGTAACAAGCAGCACAAGCCATATGGACCAAGAGAAACTTGAAAACAAATTTAAAAAATAGAAAAATAACTCGATAATATCAGAAACAGCGTAGGGCCATGGAACAATCAGCACAACCCATATGGAACATGAGAAATGTGAAAAGAAATAGAAAAATAATTCGAAAATGTCAGAAACAGCGGAGGGCAATGTAAAACGCAGCACAACCCACAAGCAGCAGGAGAAACTTCGAAAAACTGAAAATGTAAAAAAGTAACTCGAAAAACTCAGAAACTGCGTTGGGCACTGTAACAAGCAGCACAAGCCATATGGACCATGATAAATGTGAAAGGAAATCGAAAAATAACTCGGAAATCTCAGAGATAGCGTAGGCAGCGTAAAGCGCAGCACAAGCCATACGCACCATGAGAATCTTCCAAATAAAACCAAAAAAATAGGGAAATAACTCGAAAAACTCAGAAACTGCGCTGGGCACTCTAACAAGCAGCACAAGCGATAAGCACCATGAGCATCTGCCAAAGAAAACACAAGAAATAGAGAAATAACTCGAAAATCTCAGAAACAGCGTAGGGCAAAGTAAAACGCAGCACAACCCATATGCAGCTGGAGAAACTTCGAAGAACTGAAAAATTAAAAAAATAACTCGGAAAACTCAGCAACTGAGCTGGGCACTGCAACAAGCAGCACAAGCCATACGCACCAAGTGAAATTTCCAAAAATAACAAAAAAATAGAGAAATAACTCGAAAATCTCAGCTACAGCGTAGGGCAAAGTAAATCGCAGCACAACCCATATGCACGATGAGAAACTTCGAAAAACATAAAAAAGTAAAAAAATAAGTCAAAAACTCTGGAACAACGCTGGGCAGTGTAACAAGTAGCATGAGCCATATGGACCAAGAGAAACGTGAAATCAAATCAAAAAAATAGAAAATAACTCAAAATTCTCAGAAACAGCGGAGGGCCATGGAACAATCAGCACAAGCCATATGGAACATGAGAAATGTGAAAAGAAATAGAAAAATAACTCGAAAATCTCAGAAACAGCGGAGGGCAATGTAAAACGCAGCACAACCCACAAGCAGCAGGAGAAACTTCGACAAACTGAAAAAGTAAAAAAATAACTCGAAAAACTCAGAAACTGCGCTGTGCACTGTAACAAGCAGCACAAGCCATATGCACCATGAGAATCTTCCAAATAAAACCAAAAAAATAGGGAAATAACTCGAAAAACTCAGAAACTGCGCTGGGCACTCTAACAAGCAGCACAAGCGATAAGCACCATGAGCATCTGCCAAAGAAAACACAAGAAATAGAGAAATAACTCGAAAATCTCAGAAACAGCGTAGGGCAAAGTAAAACGCAGCACAACCCATATGCAGCTGGAGAAACTTCGAAGAACTGAAAAATTAAAAAAATAACACGGAAAACTCAGCAACTGAGCTGGGCACTGCAACAAGCAGCACAAGCCATACGCACCATGTGAAATTTCCATAATTAACAAAAAAATAGAGAAATAACTCGAAAATCTCAGCTACAGCGTAGGGCAAAGTAAATCGCAGCACAACCCATATGCACGATGAGAAACTTCGAAAAACACAAAAAAGTAAAAAAATAAGTCAAAAACTCTGCAACAACGCTGGGCAGTGTAACAAGCAGCATAAGCCATATGGACCAAGAATAACGTGAAATCAAATCAAAAAAATAGAAAATAACTCAAAAATCTCAGAAACAGCGGAGGGCCATGGCACAATCAGCACAAGCCATATGGACCATGATAAATGTGAAAAGAAATAGAAAAATAACTCGCAAATCTCAGAAACAGCTTAGGGCAAAGTAAATCGCAGCACAACCCATATGCACGATGAGAAACTTCGAAAAACACAAAAAAGTAAAAAAATAAGTCAAAAACTCTGGAACAACGCTGGGCAGTGTATCAAGCAGCATAAGCCATATGGACCAAGAATAACGTGAAACAAATCAAAAAAATAGAAAATAACTCAAAAATCTCAAAAAAAAGGGGAGGGCCATGGAACAATCAGCACAAGCCATATGGAACATGAGAAATGTGAAAAGAAATAGAAAAATAACTCGAAAATCTCACAAAAACAGCGGAGGGCAATGTCAAACGCAGCACAACCCACATGCAGCAGGAGAAACTTCGAAAAACTGAAAAAGTAAAAAAATAACTCGAAAAACTCAGAAACTGCGCTGTGCACTGTAACAAGCAGCACAAGCCATTTGGACCAAGAGAAACTTGAAAACAAATAAAAAAAATAGAAAAATAACTCGATAATATCAGAAAAAGCGTAGGGCCATGGAACAATCAGCACACGCCATATGGAACATGAGAAATGTGAAAAGAAATAGAAAAATAACTCGAAAATCTCAGAAACAGCGGAGGGCAATGTAAAACGCAGTACAACCCACAAGCAGCAGGAGAAACTTCGAAAAACTGAAAAAGTAAAAACATAACTCGAAAAGCTCAGAAACTGCGTTGGGCACTGTTACAAGCAGCACAAGCCATATGGACCATGAGAAATGTGAAAGGAAATCGAAAAATAACTCGAAAATCTCAGAAATAGCGTAGGCAGCGTAAAACGCAGCACAACCCATATGCAGCAGGAGAAACTTCGAAAAACTGAAAAAGTAAAAAAAATAGCTCGTAAAACTCAGCAACTGAGCTGGGCACTGCAACAAGCAGCACAAGCCATATGCACCATGAGAATCTTCCAAAAAAAACAAAAAAATAGGGAAATAACTCGAAAAACTCAGAAACTGCGCTGCGCACTATAACAAGCAGCACAAGCGATAAGCACCATGAGCATCTTCCAAAGAAAACACAAAAAATAGAGAAATAACTCGAAAATCTCAGAAACAGCGTAGGGCAAAGTAAAACGCAGCACAACCCATATGCAGCTGGAGAAACTTCGAAGAACTGGAAAATTAAAAAAATAACTCCTTAAACTCAGCAACTGAGCTGGGCACTGCAACAAGCAGCACAAGCCATACGCACCAAGTGAAATTTCCAAAAATAAAAAAAAAATAGAGAAATAACTCGAAAATCTCAGTTACAGCGTAGGGCAAAGTAAATCGCACCACAACCCATATGCACAATGAGAAACTTCGAAAAACACAAAAAAGTAAAACAAATAAGTCAAAAACTCTGGAACAACGCTGGGCAGTGTAACAAGCAGGATAAGCCATATGGACCAAGAGAAACGTGAAATCAAATAAAAAAAATAGAAAATAACTCAAAAATCTCAGAAACAGCGGAGGGCCATGGAACAATCAGCACAAGCCATATGGACCATGATAAATGTGAAAAGAAATAGAAAAATAACTAGAAAATCTCAGAAACAGCGGAGGGCAATGTAAAACGCAGCACAACCCACATGCAGCAGGAGAAACTTCGAAAAACTGAAAGAGTAAAAAAATAACTCGAAAAACTCAGAAACTGCGTTGGGCACTGTAACAAGCAGCACAAGCGATATGCACCATGAGCATTTTCCAAAACAAAACACAAAAAATAGAGAAATAACTCGAAAATATCAGAAACAGCGTAGGGCAAAGTAAAACGCAGCACAACGCATATGCACCATGAGAAACTTAAAAAATATCAAAATAACTCGAAAACATCAGAAACAGCGCAGAGCAAAGCAGCACAACACATATGCACGATGAGAAACTTCGAAAAACACAAAAATGTAAAAAAATAAGTCCAAAAACTCAGAAAGTGCGTTGGGCACTGTAACAAGCAGCACAAGCCATATGGACCAAGAGAAACTTGAAAACAAATAAAAAAAATAGAAAAATAACTCGATAATATCAGAAACAGCGTAGGGCCATGGAACAATCAGCACAACCCATATGGAACATGAGAAATGTGAAAAGAAATAGAAAAATAATTCGAAAATCTCAGAAACAGCGGAGGGCAAAGTAAAACGCAGCACAACCCATATGCAGCAGGAGACACTTCGAAAAACTGAAAGAGTAAAAAAATAACTCGAAAAACTCAGAAACTGCGTTGGGCACTGTAACAAGCAGCACAAGCCATATGGACCAAGAGAAACTTGAAAACAAAAAAAAATAGAAAAATAACTCGATAATATCAGAAACAGCGTAGGGCCATGGAACAATCAGCACAAGCCATATGGAACATGAGAAATGTGAAAAGAAATAGAAAACTAACTCGAAAATCTCAGAAACAGCGGAGGGCAATGTAAAACGCAGCACAACCCATATGCAGCAGGAGAAACTTCGAAAAACTGAAAAATTAAAAAAATAACTCGGAAAACTCAGCAACTGAGCTGGGCACTGCAACAAGCAGCACAAGCCATACGCACCAAGTGAAATTTCCAAAAATAAAAAAAAAATATCAAAATAACTCGAAAACATCAGAAACAGCGCAGAGCAAAGTAAAATGCAGCACAACACATATGCACGATGAGAAACTTCGAAAAACACAAAAATGTAAAAAAATAAGTCCAAAAACTCAGAAACTGCGTTGGGCACTGTAACAAGCAGCACAAGCCATATGGACCAAGAGAAACTTGAAAACAAATTTAAAAAATAGAAAAATAACTCGATAATATCAGAAACAGCGTAGGGCCATGGAACAATCAGCACAACCCATATGGAACATGAGAAATGTGAAAAGAAATAGAAAAATAATTCGAAAATGTCAGAAACAGCGGAGGGCAATGTAAAACGCAGCACAACCCACAAGCAGCAGGAGAAACTTCGAAAAACTGAAAATGTAAAAAAGTAACTCGAAAAACTCAGAAACTGCGTTGGGCACTGTAACAAGCAGCGCAAGCCATATGGACCATGATAAATGTGAAAGGAAATCGAAAAATAACTCGAAAATCTCAGAGATAGCGTAGGCAGCGTAAAGCGCAGCACAAGCCATACGCACCATGAGAATCTTCCAAATAAAACCAAAAAAATAGGGAAATAACTCGAAAAACTCAGAAACTGCGCTGGGCACTCTAACAAGCAGCACAAGCGATAAGCACCATGAGCATCTGCCAAAGAAAACACAAGAAATAGAGAAATAACTCGAAAATCTCAGAAACAGCGTAGGGCAAAGTAAAACGCAGCACAACCCATATGCAGCTGGAGAAACTTCGAAGAACTGAAAAATTAAAAAAATAACTCGGAAAACTCAGCAACTGAGCTGGGCACTGCAACAAGCAGCACAAGCCATACGCACCAAGTGAAATTTCCAAAAATAACAAAAAAATAGAGAAATAACTCGAAAATCTCAGCTACAGCGTAGGGCAAAGTAAATCGCAGCACAACCCATATGCACGATGAGAAACTTCGAAAAACACAAAAAAGTGAAAAAATAAGTCAAAAACTCTGCAACAACGCTGGGCAGTGTAACAAGCAGCATAAGCCATATGGACCAAGAATAACGTGAAATCAAATCAAAAAAATAGAAAATAACTCAAAAATCTCAGAAACAGCGGAGGGCCATGGAACAATCAGCACAAGCCATATGGACCATGATAAATGTGAAAAGAAATAGAAAAATAACTAGAAAATCTCACAAAAACAGCGGAGGGCAATGTCAAACGCAGCACAACCCACATGCAGCAGGAGAAACTTCGAAAAACTGAAAAAGTAAAAAAATAACTCGAAAAACTCAGAAACTGCGCTGTGCACTGTAACAAGCAGCACAAGCCATTTGGACCAAGAGAAACTTGAAAACAAATAAAAAAAATAGAAAAATAACTCGATAATATCAGAAAAAGCGTAGGGCCATGGAACAATCAGCACACGCCATATGGAACATGAGAAATGTGAAAAGAAATAGAAAACTAACTCGAAAATCTCAGAAACAGCGGAGGGCAATGTAAAACGCAGCACAACCCATATGCAGCAGGAGAAACTTCGAAAAACTGAAAAATTAAAAAAATAACTCGGAAAACTCAGCAACTGAGCTGGGCACTGCAACAAGCAGCACAAGCCATACGCACCAAGTGAAATTTCCAAAAATAAAAAAAAAATATCAAAATAACTCGAAAACATCAGAAACAGCGCAGAGCAAAGTAAAATGCAGCACAACACATATGCACGATGAGAAACTTCGAAAAACACAAAAATGTAAAAAAATAAGTCCAAAAACTCAGAAACTGCGTTGGGCACTGTAACAAGCAGCACAAGCCATATGGACCAAGAGAAACTTGAAAACAAATTTAAAAAATAGAAAAATAACTCGATAATATCAGAAACAGCGTAGGGCCATGGAACAATCAGCACAACCCATATGGAACATGAGAAATGTGAAAAGAAATAGAAAAATAATTCGAAAATGTCAGAAACAGCGGAGGGCAATGTAAAACGCAGCACAACCCACAAGCAGCAGGAGAAACTTCGAAAAACTGAAAATGTAAAAAAGTAACTCGAAAAACTCAGAAACTGCGTTGGGCACTGTAACAAGCAGCACAGGCCATATGGACCATGATAAATGTGAAAGGAAATCGAAAAATAACTCGAAAATCTCAGAGATAGCGTAGGCAGCGTAAAGCGCAGCACAAGCCATACGCACCATGAGAATCTTCCAAATAAAACCAAAAAAATAGGGAAATAACTCGAAAAACTCAGAAACTGTGCTGGGCACTCTAACAAGCAGCACAAGCGATAAGCACCATGAGCATCTGCCAAAGAAAACACAAGAAATAGAGAAATAACTCGAAAATCTCAGAAACAGCGTAGGGCAAAGTAAAACGCAGCACAACCCATATGCAGCTGGAGAAACTTCGAAGAACTGAAAAATTAAAAAAATAACTCGGAAAACTCAGCAACTGAGCTGGGCACTGCAACAAGCAGCACAAGCCATACGCACCAAGTGAAATTTCCAAAAATAACAAAAAAATAGAGAAATAACTCGAAAATCTCAGCTACAGCGTAGGGCAAAGTAAATCGCAGCACAACCCATATGCACGATGAGAAACTTCGAAAAACATAAAAAAGTAAAAAAATAAGTCAAAAACTCTGGAACAACGCTGGGCAGTGTAACAAGTAGCATGAGCCATATGGACCAAGAGAAACGTGAAATCAAATCAGAAAAATAGAAAATAACTCAAAATTCTCAGAAACAGCGGAGGGCCATGGAACAATCAGCACAAGCCATATGGAACATGATAAATGTGAAAAGAAATAGAAAAATAACTCGAAAATCTCAGAAACAGCGGAGGGCAATGTAAAACGCAGCACAACCCACAAGCAGCAGGAGAAACTTCGACAAACTGAAAAAGTAAAAAAATAACTCGAAAAACTCAGAAACTGCGCTGTGCACTGTAACAAGCAGCACAAGCCATATGCACCATGAGAATCTTCCAAATAAAACCAAAAAAATAGGGAAATAACTCGAAAAACTCAGAAACTGCGCTGGGCACTCTAACAAGCAGCACAAGCGATAAGCACCATGAGCATCTGCCAAAGAAAACACAAGAAATAGAGAAATAACTCGAAAATCTCAGAAACAGCGTAGGGCAAAGTAAAACGCAGCACAACCCATATGCAGCTGGAGAAACTTCGAAGAACTGAAAAATTAAAAAAATAACTCGGAAAACTCAGCAACTGAGCTGGGCACTGCAACAAGCAGCACAAGCCATACGCACCATGTGAAATTTCCATAATTAACAAAAAAATAGAGAAATAACTCGAAAATCTCAGCTACAGCGTAGGGCAAAGTAAATCGCAGCACAACCCATATGCACGATGAGAAACTTCGAAAAACACAAAAAAGTAAAAAAATAAGTCAAAAACTCTGCAACAACGCTGGGCAGTGTAACAAGCAGCATAAGCCATATGGACCAAGAATAACGTGAAATCAAATCAAAAAAATAGAAAATAACTCAAAAATCTCAGAAACAGCGGAGGGCCATGGAACAATCAGCACAAGCCATATGGACCATGAGAAATGTGAAAAGAAATAGAAAAATAACTAGAAAATCTCACAAAAACAGCGGAGGGCAATGTCAAACGCAGCACAACCCACAAGCAGCAGGAGAAACTTCGACAAACTGAAAAAGTAAAAAAATAACTCGAAAAACTCAGAAACTGCGCTGTGCACTGTAACAAGCAGCACAAGCCATATGCACCATGAGAATCTTCCAAATAAAACCAAAAAAATAGGGAAATAACTCGAAAAACTCAGAAACTGCGCTGGGCACTCTAACAAGCAACACAAGCGATAAGCACCATGAGCATCTGCCAAAGAAAACACAAGAAATAGAGAAATAACTCGAAAATCTCAGAAACAGCGTAGGGCAAAGTAAAACGCAGCACAACCCATATGCAGCTGGAGAAACTTCGAAGAACTGAAAAATTAAAAAAATAACTCGGAAAACTCAGCAACTGAGCTGGGCACTGCAACAAGCAGCACAAGCCATACGCACCAAGTGAAATTTCCAAAAATAACAAAAAAATAGAGAAATAACTCGAAAATCTCAGCTACAGCGTAGGGCAAAGTAAATCGCAGCACAACCCATATGCACGATGAGAAACTTCGAAAAACATAAAAAAGTAAAAAAATAAGTCAAAAACTCTGGAACAACGCTGGGCAGTGTAACAAGTAGCATGAGCCATATGGACCAAGAGAAACGTGAAATCAAATCAAAAAAATAGAAAATAACTCAAAATTCTCAGAAACAGCGGAGGGCCATGGAACAATCAGCACAAGCCATATGGAACATGATAAATGTGAAAAGAAATAGAAAAATAACTCGAAAATCTCAGAAACAGCGGAGCGCAATGTAAAACGCAGCACAACCCACAAGCAGCAGGAGAAACTTCGACAAACTGAAAAAGTAAAAAAATAACTCGAAAAACTCAGAAACTGCGCTGTGCACTGTAACAAGCAGCACAAGCCATATGCACCATGAGAATCTTCCAAATAAAACCAAAAAAATAGGGAAATAACTCGAAAAACTCAGAAACTGCGCTGGGCACTCTAACAAGCAGCACAAGCGATAAGCACCATGAGCATCTGCCAAAGAAACCACAAGAAATAGAGAAATAACTCGAAAATCTCAGAAACAGCGTAGGGCAAAGTAAAACGCAGCACAACCCATATGCAGCTGGAGAAACTTCGAAGAACTGAAAAATTAAAAAAATAACTCGGAAAACTCAGCAACTGAGCTGGGCACTGCAACAAGCAGCACAAGCCATACGCACCATGTGAAATTTCCATAATTAACAAAAAAATAGAGAAATAACTCGAAAATCTCAGCTACAGCGTAGGGCAAAGTAAATCGCAGCACAACCCATATGCACGATGAGAAACTTCGAAAAACACAAAAAAGTGAAAAAATAAGTCAAAAACTCTGCAACAACGCTGGGCAGTGTAACAAGCAGCATAAGCCATATGGACCAAGAATAACGTGAAATCAAATCAAAAAAATAGAAAATAACTCAAAAATCTCAGAAACAGCGGAGGGCCATGGAACAATCAGCACAAGCCATATGGACCATGATAAATGTGAAAAGAAATAGAAAAATAACTAGAAAATCTCACAAAAACAGCGGAGGGCAATGTCAAACGCAGCACAACCCACATGCAGCAGGAGAAACTTCGAAAAACTGAAAAAGTAAAAAAATAACTCGAAAAACTCAGAAACTGCGCTGTGCACTGTAACAAGCAGCACAAGCCATTTGGACCAAGAGAAACTTGAAAACAAATAAAAAAAATAGAAAAATAACTCGATAATATCAGAAAAAGCGTAGGGCCATGGAACAATCAGCACACGCCATATGGAACATGAGAAATGTGAAAAGAAATAGAAAACTAACTCGAAAATCTCAGAAACAGCGGAGGGCAATGTAAAACGCAGCACAACCCATATGCAGCAGGAGAAACTTCGAAAAACTGAAAAATTAAAAAAATTACTCGGAAAACTCAGCAACTGAGCTGGGCACTGCAACAAGCAGCACAAGCCATACGCACCAAGTGAAATTTCCAAAAATAAAAAAAAAATATCAAAATAACTCGAAAACATCAGAAACAGCGCAGAGCAAAGTAAAATGCAGCACAACACATATGCACGATGAGAAACTTCGAAAAACACAAAAATGTAAAAAAATAAGTCCAAAAACTCAGAAACTGCGTTGGGCACTGTAACAAGCAGCACAAGCCATATGGACCAAGAGAAACTTGAAAACAAATTTAAAAAATAGAAAAATAACTCGATAATATCAGAAACAGCGTAGGGCCATGGAACAATCAGCACAACCCATATGGAACATGAGAAATGTGAAAAGAAATAGAAAAATAATTCGAAAATGTCAGAAACAGCGGAGGGCAATGTAAAACGCAGCACAACCCACAAGCAGCAGGAGAAACTTCGAAAAACTGAAAATGTAAAAAAGTAACTCGAAAAACTCAGAAACTGCGTTGGGCACTGTAACAAGCAGCACAAGCCATATGGACCATGATAAATGTGAAAGGAAATCGAAAAATAACTCGAAAATCTCAGAGATAGCGTAGGCAGCGTAAAGCGCAGCACAAGCCATACGCACCATGAGAATCTTCCAAATAAAACCAAAAAAATAGGGAAATAACTCGAAAAACTCAGAAACTGCGCTGGGCACTCTAACAAGCAGCACAAGCGATAAGCACCATGAGCATCTGCCAAAGAAAACACAAGAAATAGAGAAATAACTCGAAAATCTCAGAAACAGCGTAGGGCAAAGTAAAACGCAGCACAACCCATATGCAGCTGGAGAAATTTCGAAGAACTGAAAAATTAAAAAAATAACTCGGAAAACTCAGCAACTGAGCTGGGCACTGCAACAAGCAGCACAAGCCATACGCACCAAGTGAAATTTCCAAAAATAACAAAAAAATAGAGAAATAACTCGAAAATCTCAGCTACAGCGTAGGGCAAAGTAAATCGCAGCACAACCCATATGCACGATGAGAAACTTCGAAAAACATAAAAAAGTAAAAAAATAAGTCAAAAACTCTGGAACAACGCTGGGCAGTGTAACAAGTAGCATGAGCCATATGGACCAAGAGAAACGTGAAATCAAATCAGAAAAATAGAAAATAACTCAAAATTCTCAGAAACAGCGGAGGGCCATGGAACAATCAGCACAAGCCATATGGAACATGATAAATGTGAAAAGAAATAGAAAAATAACTCGAAAATCTCAGAAACAGCGGAGGGCAATGTAAAACGCAGCACAACCCACAAGCAGCAGGAGAAACTTCGACAAACTGAAAAAGTAAAAAAATAACTCGAAAAACTCAGAAACTGCGCTGTGCACTGTAATAAGCAGCACAAGCCATATGCACCATGAGAATCTTCCAAATAAAACCAAAAAAATAGGGAAATAACTCGAAAAACTCAGAAACTGCGCTGGGCACTCTAACAAGCAGCACAAGCGATAAGCACCATGAGCATCTGCCAAAGAAAACACAAGAAATAGAGAAATAACTCGAAAATCTCAGAAACAGCGTAGGGCAAAGTAAAACGCAGCACAACCCATATGCAGCTGGAGAAACTTCGAAGAACTGAAAAATTAAAAAAATAACTCGGAAAACTCAGCAACTGAGCTGGGCACTGCAACAAGCAGCACAAGCCATACGCACCATGTGAAATTTCCATAATTAACAAAAAAATAGAGAAATAACTCGAAAATCTCAGCTACAGCGTAGGGCAAAGTAAATCGCAGCACAACCCATATGCACGATGAGAAACTTCGAAAAACACAAAAAAGTAAAAAAATAAGTCAAAAACTCTGCAACAACGCTGGGCAGTGTAACAAGCAGCATAAGCCATATGGACCAAGAATAACGTGAAATCAAATCAAAAAAATAGAAAATAACTCAAAAATCTCAGAAACAGCGGAGGGCCATGGAACAATCAGCACAAGCCATATGGACCATGATAAATGTGAAAAGAAATAGAAAAATAACTAGAAAATCTCACAAAAACAGCGGAGGGCAATGTCAAACGCAGCACAACCCACATGCAGCAGGAGAAACTTCGAAAAACTGAAAAAGTAAAAAAATAACTCGAAAAACTCAGAAACTGCGCTGTGCACTGTAACAAGCAGCACAAGCCATTTGGACCAAGAGAAACTTGAAAACAAATAAAAAAAATAGAAAAATAACTCGATAATATCAGAAACTGCGTTGGGCACTGTTACAAGCAGCACAAGCCATATGGACCATGAGAAATGTGAAAGGAAATCGAAAAATAACTCGAAAATCTCAGAAATAGCGGAGGGCAATGTAAAACGCAGCACAACCCATATGCAGCAGGAGAAACTTCGAAAAACTGAAAAAGTAAAAAAAATAGCTCGTAAAACTCAGCAACTGAGCTGGGCACTGCAACAAGCAGCACAAGCCATATGCACCATGAGAATCTTCCAAAAAAAAACAAAAAAATAGGGAAATAACTCGAAAAACTCAGAAACTGCGCTGCGCACTGTAACAAGCAGCACAAGCGATAAGCACCATGAGCATCTTCCAAAGAAAACACATAAAATAGAGAAATAACTCGAAAATCTCAGAAATAGCGTAGGGCAAAGTAAAACGCAGCACAACCCATATGCAGCTGGAGAAACTTCGAAGAACTGGAAAATTAAAAAAATAACTCGTTAAACTCAGCAACTGAGCTGGGCACTGCAACAAGCAGCACAAGCCAGACGCACCAAGTGAAATTTCCAAAAATAAAAAAAAAATAGAGAAATAACTCGAAAATCTCAGTTACAGCGTAGGGCAAAGTAAATCGCACCACAACCCATATGCACAATGAGAAACTTCGAAAAACACAAAAAAGTAAAACAAATAAGTCAAAAACTCTGGAACAACGCTGGGCAGTGTAACAAGCAGGATAAGCCATATGGACCAAGAGAAACGTGAAATCAAATAAAAAAAATAGAAAATAACTCAAAAATCTCAGAAACAGCGGAGGGCCATGGAACAATCAGCACAAGCCATATGGACCATGATAAATGTGAAAAGAAATAGAAAAATAACTAGAAAATCTCAGAAACAGCGGAGGGCAATGTAAAACGCAGCACAACCCACATGCAGCAGGAGAAACTTCGAAAAACTGAAAGAGTAAAAAAATAACTCGAAAAACTCAGAAACTGCGTTGGGCACTGTAACAAGCAGCACAAGCGATATGCACCATGAGCATTTTCCAAAACAAAACACAAAAAATAGAGAAATAACTCGAAAATATCAGAAACAGCGTAGGGCAAAGTAAAACGCAGCACAACGCATATGCACCATGAGAAACTTAAAAAATATCAAAATAACTCGAAAACATCAGAAACAGCGCAGAGCAAAGCAGCACAACACATATGCACGATGAGAAACTTCGAAAAACACAAAAATGTAAAAAAATAAGTCCAAAAACTCAGAAAGTGCGTTGGGCACTGTAACAAGCAGCACAAGCCATATGGACCAAGAGAAACTTGAAAACAAAAAAAAATAGAAAAATAACTCGATAATATCAGAAACAGCGTAGGGCCATGGAACAATCAGCACAAGCCATATGGAACATGAGAAATGTGAAAAGAAATAGAAAACTAACTCGAAAATCTCAGAAACAGCGGAGGGCAATGTAAAACGCAGCACAACCCATATGCAGCAGGAGAAACTTCGAAAAACTGAAAAATTAAAAAAATAACTCGGAAAACTCAGCAACTGAGCTGGGCACTGCAACAAGCAGCACAAGCCATACGCACCAAGTGAAATTTCCAAAAATAAAAAAAAAATATCAAAATAACTCGAAAACATCAGAAACAGCGCAGAGCAAAGTAAAATGCAGCACAACACATATGCACGATGAGAAACTTCGAAAAACACAAAAATGTAAAAAAATAAGTCCAAAAACTCAGAAACTGCGTTGGGCACTGTAACAAGCAGCACAAGCCATATGGACCAAGAGAAACTTGAAAACAAATTTAAAAAATAGAAAAATAACTCGATAATATCAGAAACAGCGTAGGGCCATGGAACAATCAGCACAACCCATATGGAACATGAGAAATGTGAAAAGAAATAGAAAAATAATTCGAAAATGTCAGAAACAGCGGAGGGCAATGTAAAACGCAGCACAACCCACAAGCAGCAGGAGAAACTTCGAAAAACTGAAAATGTAAAAAAGTAACTCGAAAAACTCAGAAACTGCGTTGGGCACTGTAACAAGCAGCACAAGCGATAAGCACCATGAGCATCTGCCAAAGAAAACACATGAGCATCTGCAAAAGAAATAGAGAAATAACTCGAAAATCTCAGAAACAGCGTAGGGCAAAGTAAAACGCAGCACAACCCATATGCAGCTGGAGAAACTTCGAAGAACTGAAAAATTAAAAAAATAACTCGGAAAACTCAGCAACTGAGCTGGGCACTGCAACAAGCAGCACAAGCCATACGCACCAAGTGAAATTTCCAAAAATAACAAAAAAATAGAGAAATAACTCGAAAATCTCAGCTACAGCGTAGGGCAAAGTAAATCGCAGCACAACCCATATGCACGATGAGAAACTTCGAAAAACATAAAAAAGTAAAAAAATAAGTCAAAAACTCTGGAACAACGCTGGGCAGTGTACCAAGTAGCATGAGCCATATGGACCAAGAGAAACGTGAAATCAAATCAAAAAAATAGAAAATAACTCAAAATTCTCAGAAACAGCGGAGGGCCATGGAACAATCAGCACAAGCCATATGGAACATGATAAATGTGAAAAGAAATAGAAAAATAACTCGAAAATCTCAGAAACAGCGGAGGGCAATGTAAAACGCAGCACAACCCACAAGCAGCAGGAGAAACTTCGACAAACTGAAAAAGTAAAAAAATAACTCGAAAAACTCAGAAACTGCGCTGTGCACTGTAACAAGCAGCACAAGCCATATGCACCATGAGAATCTTCCAAATAAAACCAAAAAAATAGGGAAATAACTCGAAAAACTCAGAAACTGCGCTGGGCACTCTAACAAGCAGCACAAGCGATAAGCACCATGAGCATCTGCCAAAGAAAACACAAAAAATAGAGAAATAACTCGAAAATCTCAGAAACAGCGTAGGGCAAAGTAAAACGCAGCACAACCCATATGCAGCTGGAGAAACTTCGAAGAACTGGAAAATTAAAAAAATAACTCGTTAAACTCAGCAACTGAGCTGGGCACTGCAACAAGCAGCACAAGCCATACGCACCAAGTGAAATTTCCAAAAATAAAAAAAAAATAGAGAAATAACTCGAAAATCTCAGTTACAGCGTAGGGCAAAGTAAATCGCACCACAACCCATATGCACAATGAGAAACTTCGAAAAACACAAAAAAGTAAAACAAATAAGTCAAAAACTCTGGAACAACGCTGGGCAGTGTAACAAGCAGGATAAGCCATATGGACCAAGAGAAACGTGAAATCAAATAAAAAAAATAGAAAATAACTCAAAAATCTCAGAAACAGCGGAGGGCCATGGAACAATCAGCACAAGCCATATGGACCATGATAAATGTGAAAAGAAATAGAAAAATAACTAGAAAATCTCAGAAACAGCGGAGGGCAATGTAAAACGCAGCACAACCCACATGCAGCAGGAGAAACTTCGAAAAACTGAAAGAGTAAAAAAATAACTCGAAAAACTCAGAAACTGCGTTGGGCACTGTAACAAGCAGCACAAGCGATATGCACCATGAGCATTTTCCAAAACAAAACACAAAAAATAGAGAAATAACTCGAAAATATCAGAAACAGCGTAGGGCAAAGTAAAACGCAGCACAACGCATATGCACCATGAGAAACTTAAAAAATATCAAAATAACTCGAAAACATCAGAAACAGCGCAGAGCAAAGCAGCACAACACATATGCACGATGAGAAACTTCGAAAAACACAAAAATGTAAAAAAATAAGTCCAAAAACTCAGAAAGTGCGTTGGGCACTGTAACAAGCAGCACAAGCCATATGGACCAAGAGAAACTTGAAAACAAATAAAAAAAATAGAAAAATAACTCGATAATATCAGAAACAGCGTAGGGCCATGGAACAATCAGCACAACCCATATGGAACATGAGAAATGTGAAAAGAAATAGAAAAATAATTCGAAAATCTCAGAAACAGCGGAGGGCAAAGTAAAACGCAGCACAACCCATATGCAGCAGGAGAAACTTCGAAAAACTGAAAGAGTAAAAAAATAACTCGAAAAACTCAGAAACTGCGTTGGGCACTGTAACAAGCAGCACAAGCCATATGGACCAAGAGAAACTTGAAAACAAAAAAAAATAGAAAAATAACTCGATAATATCAGAAACAGCGTAGGGCCATGGAACAATCAGCACAAGCCATATGGAACATGAGAAATGTGAAAAGAAATAGAAAACTAACTCGAAAATCTCAGAAACAGCGGAGGGCAATGTAAAACGCAGCACAACCCATATGCAGCAGGAGAAACTTCGAAAAACTGAAAAATTAAAAAAATAACTCGGAAAACTCAGCAACTGAGCTGGGCACTGCAACAAGCAGCACAAGCCATACGCACCAAGTGAAATTTCCAAAAATAAAAAAAAAATATCAAAATAACTCGAAAACATCAGAAACAGCGCAGAGCAAAGTAAAATGCAGCACAACACATATGCACGATGAGAAACTTCGAAAAACACAAAAATGTAAAAAAATAAGTCCAAAAACTCAGAAACTGCGTTGGGCACTGTAACAAGCAGCACAAGCCATATGGACCAAGAGAAACTTGAAAACAAATTTAAAAAATAGAAAAATAACTCGATAATATCAGAAACAGCGTAGGGCCATGGAACAATCAGCACAACCCATATGGAACATGAGAAATGTGAAAAGAAATAGAAAAATAATTCGAAAATGTCAGAAACAGCGGAGGGCAATGTAAAACGCAGCACAACCCACAAGCAGCAGGAGAAACTTCGAAAAACTGAAAATGTAAAAAAGTAACTCGAAAAACTCAGAAACTGCGTTGGGCACTGTAACAAGCAGCACAAGCCATATTGACCATGATAAATGTGAAAGGAAATCGAAAAATAACTCGAAAATCTCAGAGATAGCGTAGGCAGCGTAAAGCGCAGCACAAGCCATACGCACCATGAGAATCTTCCAAATAAAACCAAAAAAATAGGGAAATAACTCGAAAAACTCAGAAACTGCGCTGGGCACTCTAACAAGCAGCACAAGCGATAAGCACCATGAGCATCTGCCAAAGAAAACACAAGAAATAGAGAAATAACTCGAAAATCTCAGAAACAGCGTAGGGCAAAGTAAAACGCAGCACAACCCATATGCAGCTGGAGAAACTTCGAAGAACTGAAAAATTAAAAAAATAACTCGGAAAACTCAGCAACTGAGCTGGGCACTGCAACAAGCAGCACAAGCCATACGCACCAAGTGAAATTTCCAAAATTAACAAAAAAATAGAGAAATAACTCGAAAATCTCAGCTACAGCGTAGGGCAAAGTAAATCGCAGCACAACCCATATGCACGATGAGAAACTTCGAAAAACATAAAAAAGTAAAAAAATAAGTCAAAAACTCTGGAACAACGCTGGGCAGTGTAACAAGTAGCATGAGCCATATGGACCAAGAGAAACGTGAAATCAAATCAAAAAAATAGAAAATAACTCAAAATTCTCAGAAACAGCGGAGGGCCATGGAACAATCAGCACAAGCCATATGGAACATGATAAATGTGAAAAGAAATAGAAAAATAACTCGAAAATCTCAGAAACAGCGGAGGGCAATGTAAAACGCAGCACAACCCACAAGCAGCAGGAGAAACTTCGACAAACTGAAAAAGTAAAAAAATAACTCGAAAAACTCAGAAACTGCGCTGTGCACTGTAACAAGCAGCACAAGCCATATGCACCATGAGAATCTTCCAAATAAAACCAAAAAAATAGGGAAATAACTCGAAAAACTCAGAAACTGCGCTGGGCACTCTAACAAGCAGCACAAGCGATAAGCACCATGAGCATCTGCCAAAGAAAACACAAGAAATAGAGAAATAACTCGAAAATCTCAGAAACAGCGTAGGGCAAAGTAAAACGCAGCACAACCCATATGCAGCTGGAGAAACTTCGAAGAACTGAAAAATTAAAAAAATAACTCGGAAAACTCAGCAACTGAGCTGGGCACTGCAACAAGCAGCACAAGCCATACGCACCATGTGAAATTTCCATAATTAACAAAACAATAGAGAAATAACTCGAAAATCTCAGCTACAGCGTAGGGCAAAGTAAATCGCAGCACAACCCATATGCACGATGAGAAACTTCGAAAAACACAAAAAAGTGAAAAAATAAGTCAAAAACTCTGCAACAACGCTGGGCAGTGTAACAAGCAGCATAAGCCATATGGACCAAGAATAACGTGAAATCAAATCAAAAAAATAGAAAATAACTCACAAATCTCAGAAACAGCGGAGGGCCATGGAACAATCAGCACAAGCCATATGGACCATGATAAATGTGAAAAGAAATAGAAAAATAACTAGAAAATCTCACAAAAACAGCGGAGGGCAATGTCAAACGCAGCACAACCCACATGCAGCAGGAGAAACTTCGAAAAACTGAAAAAGTAAAAAAATAACTCGAAAAACTCAGAAACTGCGCTGTGCACTGTAACAAGCAGCACAAGCCATTTGGACCAAGAGAAACTTGAAAACAAATAAAAAAAATAGAAAAATAACTCGATAATATCAGAAAAAGCGTAGGGCCATGGAACAATCAGCACACGCCATATGGAACATGAGAAATGTGAAAAGAAATAGAAAAATAACTCGAAAATCTCAGAAACAGCGGAGGGCAATGTAAAACGCAGTACAACCCACAAGCAGCAGGAGAAACTTCGAAAAACTGAAAAAGTAAAAAAATAACTCGAAAAACTCAGAAACTGCGTTGGGCACTGTTACAAGCAGCACAAGCCATATCGACCATGAGAAATGTGAAAGGAAATCGAAAAATAACTCGAAAATCTCAGAAATAGCGTAGGCAGCGTAAAACGCAGCACAACCCATATGCAGCAGGAGAAACTTCGAAAAACTGAAAAAGTAAAAATAATAGCTCGTAAAACTCAGCAACTGAGCTGGGCACTGCAACAAGCAGCACAAGCCATATGCACCATGAGAATCTTCCAAAAAAAAACAAAAAAATAGGGAAATAACTCGAAAAACTCAGAAACTGCGCTGCGCACTGTAACAAGCAGCACAAGCGATAAGCACCATGAGCATCTTCCAAAGAAAACACAAAAAATAGAGAAATAACTCGAAAATCTCAGAAACAGCGTAGGGCAAAGTAAAACGCAGCACAACCCATATGCAGCTGGAGAAACTTCGAAAAACACAAAAAAGTAAAACAAATAAGTCAAAAACTCTGGAACAACGCTGGGCAGTGTAACAAGCAGGATAAGCCATATGGACCAAGAGAAACGTGAAATCAAATAAAAAAAATAGAAAATAACTCAAAAATCTCAGAAACAGCGGAGGGCCATGGAACAATCAGCACAAGCCATATGGACCATGATAAATGTGAAAAGAAATAGAAAAATAACTAGAAAATCTCAGAAACAGCGGAGGGCAATGTAAAACGCAGCACAACCCACATGCAGCAGGAGAAACTTCGAAAAACTGAAAGAGTACAAAATTAACTCGAAAAACTCAGAAACTGCGTTGGGCACTGTAACAAGCAGCACAAGCGATATGCACCATGAGCATTTTCCAAAACAAAACACAAAAAATAGAGAAATAACTCGAAAATATCAGAAACAGCGTAGGGCAAAGTAAAACGCAGCACAACGCATATGCACCATGAGAAACTTAAAAAATATCAAAATAACTCGAAAACATCAGAAACAGCGCAGAGCAAAGCAGCACAACACATATGCACGATGAGAAACTTCGAAAAACACAAAAATGTAAAAAAATAAGTCCAAAAACTCAGAAAGTGCGTTGGGCACTGTAACAAGCAGCACAAGCCATATGGACCAAGAGAAACTTGAAAACAAATAAAAAAAATAGAAAAATAACTCGATAATATCAGAAACAGCGTAGGGCCATGGAACAATCAGCACAACCCATATGGAACATGAGAAATGTGAAAAGAAATAGAAAAATAATTCGAAAATCTCAGAAACAGCGGAGGGCAAAGTAAAACGCAGCACAACCCATATGCAGCAGGAGAAACTTCGAAAAACTGAAAGAGTAAAAAAATAACTCGAAAAACTCAGAAACTGCGTTGGGCACTGTAACAAGCAGCACAAGCCATATGGACCAAGAGAAACTTGAAAACAAAAAAAAATAGAAAAATAACTCGATAATATCAGAAACAGCGTAGGGCCATGGAACAAGCAGCACAAGCCATATGGAACATGAGAAATGTGAAAAGAAATAGAAAACTAACTCGAAAATCTCAGAAACAGCGGAGGGCAATGTAAAACGCAGCACAACCCATATGCAGCAGGAGAAACTTCGAAAAACTGAAAAATTAAAAAATTAACTCGGAAAACTCAGCAACTGAGCTGGGCACTGCAACAAGCAGCACAAGCCATACGCACCAAGTGAAATTTCCAAAAATAAAAAAAAAATATCAAAATAACTCGAAAACATCAGAAACAGCGCAGAGCAAAGTAAAATGCAGCACAACACATATGCACGATGAGAAACTTCGAAAAACACAAAAATGTAAAAAAATAAGTCCAAAAACTCAGAAACTGCGTTGGGCACTGTAACAAGCAGCACAAGCCATATGGACCAAGAGAAACTTGAAAACAAATTTAAAAAATAGAAAAATAACTCGATAATATCAGAAACAGCGTAGGGCCATGGAACAATCAGCACAACCCATATGGAACATGAGAAATGTGAAAAGAAATAGAAAAATAATTCGAAAATGTCAGAAACAGCGGAGGGCAATGTAAAACGCAGCACAACCCACAAGCAGCAGGAGAAACTTCGAAAAACTGAAAATGTAAAAAAGTAACTCGAAAAACTCAGAAACTGCGTTGGGCACTGTAACAAGCAGCACAAGCCATATGGACCATGATAAATGTGAAAGGAAATCGAAAAATAACTCGAAAATCTCAGAGATAGCGTAGGCAGCGTAAAGCGCAGCACAAGCCATACGCACCATGAGAATCTTCCAAATAAAACCAAAAAAATAGGGAAATAACTCGAAAAACTCAGAAACTGCGCTGGGCACTCTAACAAGCAGCACAAGCGATAAGCACCATGAGCATCTGCCAAAGAAAACACAAGAAATAGAGAAATAACTCGAAAATCTCAGAAACAGCGTAGGGCAAAGTAAAACGCAGCACAACCCATATGCAGCTGGAGAAACTTCGAAGAACTGAAAAATTAAAAAAATAACTCGGAAAACTCAGCAACTGAGCTGGGCACTGCAACAAGCAGCACAAGCCATACGCACCAAGTGAAATTTCCAAAATTAACAAAAAAATAGAGAAATAACTCGAAAATCTCAGCTACAGCGTAGGGCAAAGTAAATCGCAGCACAACCCATATGCACGATGAGAAACTTCGAAAAACATAAAAAAGTAAAAAAATAAGTCAAAAACTCTGGAACAACGCTGGGCAGTGTAACAAGTAGCATGAGCCATATGGACCAAGAGAAACGTGAAATCAAATCAAAAAAATAGAAAATAACTCAAAATTCTCAGAAACAGCGGAGGGCCATGGAACAATCAGCACAAGCCATATGGAACATGATAAATGTGAAAAGAAATAGAAAACTAACTCGAAAATCTCAGAAACAGCGGAGGGCAATGTAAAACGCAGCACAACCCACAAGCAGCAGGAGAAACTTCGACAAACTGAAAAAGTAAAAAAATAACTCGAAAAACTCAGAAACTGCGCTGTGCACTGTAACAAGCAGCACAAGCCATATGCACCATGAGAATCTTCCAAATAAAACCAAAAAAATAGGGAAATAACTCGAAAAACTCAGAAACTGCGCTGGGCACTCTAACAAGCAGCACAAGCGATAAGCACCATGAGCATCTGCCAAAGAAAACACAAGAAATAGAGAAATAACTCGAAAATCTCAGAAACAGCGTAGGGCAAAGTAAAACGCAGCACAACCCATATGCAGCTGGAGAAACTTCGAAGAACTGAAAAATTAAAAAAATAACTCGGAAAACTCAGCAACTGAGCTGGGCACTGCAACAAGCAGCACAAGCCATACGCACCATGTGAAATTTCCATAATTAACAAAACAATAGAGAAATAACTCGAAAATCTCAGCTACAGCGTAGGGCAAAGTAAATCGCAGCACAACCCATATGCACGATGAGAAACTTCGAAAAACACAAAAAAGTGAAAAAATAAGTCAAAAACTCTGCAACAACGCTGGGCAG
Source organism: Pristiophorus japonicus (assembly GCF_044704955.1). NCBI lineage: Eukaryota > Metazoa > Chordata > Chondrichthyes > Pristiophoridae > Pristiophorus > Pristiophorus japonicus. The sequence goes on along the minus strand of NW_027254387.1, from coordinate 426,423 downwards.
TGTAACAAGCAGCATAAGCCATATGGACCAAGAATAACGTGAAATCAAATCAAAAAAATAGAAAATAACTCACAAATCTCAGAAACAGCGGAGGGCCATGGAACAATCAGCACAAGCCATATGGACCATGATAAATGTGAAAAGAAATAGAAAAATAACTAGAAAATCTCACAAAAACAGCGGAGGGCAATGTCAAACGCAGCACAACCCACATGCAGCAGGAGAAACTTCGAAAAACTGAAAAAGTAAAAAAATAACTCGAAAAACTCAGAAACTGCGCTGTGCACTGTAACAAGCAGCACAAGCCATTTGGACCAAGAGAAACTTGAAAACAAATAAAAAAAATAGAAAAATAACTCGATAATATCAGAAAAAGCGTAGGGCCATGGAACAATCAGCACACGCCATATGGAACATGAGAAATGTGAAAAGAAATAGAAAAATAACTCGAAAATCTCAGAAACAGCGGAGGGCAATGTAAAACGCAGTACAACCCACAAGCAGCAGGAGAAACTTCGAAAAACTGAAAAAGTAAAAAAATAACTCGAAAAACTCAGAAACTGCGTTGGGCACTGTTACAAGCAGCACAAGCCATATCGACCATGAGAAATGTGAAAGGAAATCGAAAAATAACTCGAAAATCTCAGAAATAGCGTAGGCAGCGTAAAACGCAGCACAACCCATATGCAGCAGGAGAAACTTCGAAAAACTGAAAAAGTAAAAATAATAGCTCGTAAAACTCAGCAACTGAGCTGGGCACTGCAACAAGCAGCACAAGCCATATGCACCATGAGAATCTTCCAAAAAAAAACAAAAAAATAGGGAAATAACTCGAAAAACTCAGAAACTGCGCTGCGCACTGTAACAAGCAGCACAAGCGATAAGCACCATGAGCATCTTCCAAAGAAAACACAAAAAATAGAGAAATAACTCGAAAATCTCAGAAACAGCGTAGGGCAAAGTAAAACGCAGCACAACCCATATGCAGCTGGAGAAACTTCGAAGAACTGGAAAATTAAAAAAATAACTCGTTAAACTCAGCAACTGAGCTGGGCACTGCAACAAGCAGCACAAGCCATACGCACCAAGTGAAATTTCCAAAAATAAAAAAACAATAGAGAAATAACTCGAAAATCTCAGTTACAGCGTAGGGCAAAGTAAATCGCACCACAACCCATATGCACAATGAGAAACTTCGAAAAACACAAAAAAGTAAAACAAATAAGTCAAAAACTCTGGAACAACGCTGGGCAGTGTAACAAGCAGGATAAGCCATATGGACCAACAGAAACGTGAAATCAAATAAAAAAAATAGAAAATAACTCAAAAATCTCAGAAACAGCGGAGGGCCATGGCACAATCAGCACAAGCCATATGGACCATGATAAATGTGAAAAGAAATAGAAAAATAACTCGCAAATCTCAGAAACAGCTTAGGGCAAAGTAAATCGCAGCACAACCCATATGCACGATGAGAAACTTCGAAAAACACAAAAAAGTAAAAAAATAAGTCAAAAACTCTGGAACAACGCTGGGCAGTGTATCAAGCAGCATAAGCCATATGGACCAAGAATAACGTGAAACAAATCAAAAAAATAGAAAATAACTCAAAAATCTCAAAAAAAAGGGGAGGGCCATGGAACAATCAGCACAAGCCATATGGAACATGAGAAATGTGAAAAGAAATAGAAAAATAACTCGAAAATCTCACAAAAACAGCGGAGGGCAATGTCAAACGCAGCACAACCCACATGCAGCAGGAGAAACTTCGAAAAACTGAAAAAGTAAAAAAATAACTCGAAAAACTCAGAAACTGCGCTGTGCACTGTAACAAGCAGCACAAGCCATTTGGACCAAGAGAAACTTGAAAACAAATTAAAAAAACAGAAAAATAACTCGATAATTTCAGAAAAAGCGTAGGGCCATGGAACAATCAGCACACGCCATATGGAACATGAGAAATGTGAAAAGAAATAGAAAAATAACTCGAAAATCTCAGAAACAGCGTAGGGCAAAGTAAAACGCAGCACAACCCATATGCAGCTGGAGAAACTTCGAAGAACTGAAAAATTAAAAAAATAACACGGAAAACTCAGCAACTGAGCTGGGCACTGCAACAAGCAGCACAAGCCATACGCACCATGTGAAATTTCCATAATTAACAAAAAAATAGAGAAATAACTCGAAAATCTCAGCTACAGCGTAGGGCAAAGTAAATCGCAGCACAACCCATATGCACGATGAGAAACTTCGAAAAACACAAAAAAGTAAAAAAATAAGTCAAAAACTCTGGAACAACGCTGGGCAGTGTATCAAGCAGCATAAGCCATATGGACCAAGAATAACGTGAAACAAATCAAAAAAATAGAAAATAACTCAAAAATCTCAGAAACAGCGGAGGGCCATGGAACAATCAGCACAAGCCATATGGAACATGAGAAATGTGAAAAGAAATAGAAAAATAACTCGAAAATCTCACAAAAACAGCGGAGGGCAATGTCAACCGCAGCACAACCCACATGCAGCAGGAGAAACTTCGAAAAACTGAAAAAGTAAAAAAATAACTCGAAAAACTCAGAAACTGCGCTGTGCCCTGTAACAAGCAGCACAAGCCATTTGGACCAAGAGAAACTTGAAAACAAATAAAATAAACAGAAAAATAACTCGATAATATCAGAAAAAGCGTAGGGCCATGGAACAATCAGCACACGCCATATGGAACATGAGAAATGTGAAAAGAAATAGAAAAATAACTCGAAAATCTCAGAAACAGCGCAGGGCAATGTAAAACGCAGTACAACCCACAAGCAGCAGGAGAAACTTCGAAAAACTGAAAAAGTAAAAAAATAACTCGAAAAACTCAGAAACTGCGTTGGGCACTGTAACAAGCAGCACAAGCCATATGGACCATGAGAAATGTGAAAGGAAATCGAAAAATAACTCGAAAATCTCAGAAATAGCGTAGGCAGCGTAAAACGCAGCACAACCCATATGCAGCAGGAGAAACTTCGAAAAACTGAAAAAGTAAAAAAAATAGCTCGTAAAACTCAGCAACTGAGCTGGGCACTGCAACAAGCAGCACAAGCCATATGCACCATGAGAATCTTCCAAAAAAAACAAAAAAATAGGGAAATAACTCGAAAAACTCAGAAACTGCGCTGCGCACTGTAACAAGCAGCACAAGCGATAAGCACCATGAGCATCTTCCAAAGAAAACACAAAAAATAGAGAAATAACTCGAAAATCTCAGAAACAGCGTAGGGCAAAGTAAAACGCAGCACAACCCATATGCAGCTGGAGAAACTTCGAAGAACTGAAAAATTAAAAAAATAACTCTTTAAACTCAGCAACTGAGCTGGGCACTGCAACAAGCAGCACAAGCCATACGCACCAAGTGAAATTTCCAAAAATAAAAAAAAAATAGAGAAATAACTCGAAAATCTCAGTTACAGCGTAGGGCAAAGTAAATCGCACCACAACCCAAATGCACAATGAGAAACTTCGAAAAACACAAAAAAGTAAAACAAATAAGTCAAAAACTCTGGAACAACGCTGGGCAGTGTAACAAGCAGGATAAGCCATATGGACCAAGAGAAACGTGAAATCAAATAAAAAAAATAGAAAATAACTCAAAAATCTCAGAAACAGCGGAGGGCCATGGAACAATCAGCACAAGCCATATGGACCATGATAAATGTGAAAAGAAATAGAAAAATAACTAGAAAATCTCAGAAACAGCGGAGGGCAATGTAAAACGCAGCACAAGCGATATGCACCATGAGCATTTTCCAAAAAAAACACAAAAAATAGAGAAATAACTCGAAAATATCAGAAACAGCGTAGTGCAAAGTAAAACGCAGCACAACGCATATGCACCATGAGAAACTTAAAAAATATCAAAATAACTCGAAAACATCAGAAACAGCGCAGAGCAAAGCAGCACAACACATATGCACGATGAGAAACTTCGAAAAACACAAAAATGTAAAAAAATAAGTCCAAAAACTCAGAAACTGCGTTGGGCACTGTAACAAGCAGCACAAGCCATATGGACCAAGAGAAACTTGAAAACAAATAAAAAAAAATAGAAAAATAACTCGATAATATCAGAAACAGCGTAGGGCCATGGAACAATCAGCACAACCCATATGAAACATGAGAAATGTGAAAAGAAATAGAAAAATAATTCGAAAATCTCAGAAACAGCGGAGGGCAAAGTAAAACGCAGCACAACCCATATGCAGCAGGAGAAACTTCGAAAAACTGAAAGAGTAAAAAAATAACTCGAAAAACTCAGAAACTGCGTTGGGCACTGTAACAAGCAGCACAAGCCATATGGACCAAGAGAAACTTGAAAACAAAAAAAAACTAGAAAAATAACTCGATAATATCAGAAACAGTGTAGGGCCATGGAACAATCAGCACAAGCCATATGGAACATGAGAAATGTGAAAAGAAATAGAAAACTAACTCGAAAATCTCAGAAACAGCGGAGGGCAATGTAAAACGCAGCACAACCCATATGCAGCAGGAGAAACTTCGAAAAACTGAAAAAGTAAAAAAATAACTCGGAAAACTCAGCAACTGAGCTGGGCACTGCACCAAGCAGCACAAGCCATACGCACCAAGTGAAATTTCCAAAAATAAAAAAAAAATATCAAAATAACTCGAAAACATCAGAAACAGCGCAGAGCAAAGTAAAATGCAGCACAACACATATGCACGATGAGAAACTTCGAAAAACACAAAAATGTAAAAAAATAAGTCCAAAAACTCAGAAACTGCGTTGGGCACTGTAACAAGCAGCACAAGCCATATGGACCAAGAGAAACTTGAAAACAAATTTAAAAAATAGAAAAATAACTCGATAATATCAGAAACAGCGTAGGGCCATGGAACAATCAGCACAACCCATATGGAACATGAGAAATGTGAAAAGAAATAGAAAAATAATTCGAAAATGTCAGAAACAGCGGAGGGCAATGTAAAACGCAGCACAACCCACAAGCAGCAGGAGAAACTTCGAAAAACTGAAAATGTAAAAAAGTAACTCGAAAAACTCAGAAACTGCGTTGGGCACTGTAACAAGCAGCACAAGCCATATGGACCATGAGAAATGTGAAAGGAAATCGAAAAATAACTCGAAAATCTCAGAAATAGCGCAGGCAGCGTAAAGCGCAGCACAAGCCATACGCACCATGTGAAGTTTCCAAAAATAACAAAAAAATAGAGAAATAACTCGAAAATCTCAGCTACAGCGTAGGGCAAAGTAAATCGCAGCACAACCCATATGCACGATGAGAAACTTCGAAAAACATAAAAAAGTAAAAAAATAAGTCAAAAACTCTGGAACAACGCTGGGCAGTGTAACAAGTAGCATGAGCCATATGGACCAAGAGAAACGTGAAATCAAACAAAAAAAGTAGAAAATAACTCAAAATTCTCAGAAACAGCGGAGGGCCATGGAACAATCAGCACAAGCCATATGGAACATGATAAATGTGAAAAGAAATAGAAAAATAACTCGAAAATCTCAGAAACAGCGGAGGGCAATGTAAAACGCAGCACAACCCACAAGCAGCAGGAGAAACTTCGACAAACTGAAAAAGTAAAAAAATAACTCGAAAAACTCAGAAACTGCGCTGTGCACTGTAACAAGCAGCACAAGCCATATGCACCATGAGAATCTTCCAAATAAAACCAAAAAAATAGGGAAATAACTCGAAAAACTCAGAAACTGCGCTGGGCACTCTAACAAGCAACACAATAGATAAGCACCATGAGCATCTGCCAAAGAAAACACAAGAAATAGAGAAATAACTCGAAAATCTCAGAAACAGCGTAGGGCAAAGTAAAACGCAGCACAACCCATATGCAGCTGGAGAAACTTCGAAGAACTGAAAAATTAAAAAAATAACTCGGAAAACTCAGCAACTGAGCTGGGCACTGCAACAAGCAGCACAAGCCATACGCACCATGTGAAATTTCCATAATTAACAAAAAAATAGAGAAATAACTCGAAAATCTCAGCTACAGCGTAGGGCAAAGTAAATCGCAGCACAACCCATATGCACGATGAGAAACTTCGAAAAACACAAAAAAGTGAAAAAATAAGTCAAAAACTCTGCAACAACGCTGGGCAGTGTAACAAGCAGCATAAGCCATATGGACCAAGAATAACGTGAAATCAAATCAAAAAAATAGAAAATAACTCAAAAATCTCAGAAACAGCGGAGGGCCATGGAACAATCAGCACAAGCCATATGGACCATGATAAATGTGAAAAGAAATAGAAAAATAACTAGAAAATCTCACAAAAACAGCGGAGGGCAATGTCAAACGCAGCACAACCCACATGCAGCAGGAGAAACTTCGAAAAACTGAAAAAGTAGAAAAATAACTCGAAAAACTCAGAAACTGCGCTGTGCCCTGTAACAAGCAGCACAAGCCATTTGGACCAAGAGAAACTTGAAAACAAATAAAATAAACAGAAAAATAACTCGATAATATCAGAAAAAGCGTAGGGCCATGGAACAATCAGCACACGCCATATGGAACATGAGAAATGTGAAAAGAAATAGAAAAATAACTCGAAAATCTCAGAAACAGCGCAGGGCAATGTAAAACGCAGTACAACCCACAAGCAGCAGGAGAAACTTCGAAAAACTGAAAAAGTAAAAAAATAACTCGAAAAACTCAGAAACTGCGTTGGGCACTGTAACAAGCAGCACAAGCCATATGGACCATGAGAAATGTGAAAGGAAATCGAAAAATAACTCGAAAATCTCAGAAATAGCGTAGGCAGCGTAAAACGCAGCACAACCCATATGCAGCAGGAGAAACTTCGAAAAACTGAAAAAGTAAAAAAAATAGCTCGTAAAACTCAGCAACTGAGCTGGGCACTGCAACAAGCAGCACAAGCCATATGCACCATGAGAATCTTCCAAAAAAAACAAAAAAATAGGGAAATAACTCGAAAAACTCAGAAACTGCGCTGCGCACTGTAACAAGCAGCACAAGCGATAAGCACCATGAGCATCTTCCAAAGAAAACACAAAAAATAGAGAAATAACTCGAAAATCTCAGAAACAGCGTAGGGCAAAGTAAAACGCAGCACAACCCATATGCAGCTGGAGAAACTTCGAAGAACTGAAAAATTAAAAAAATAACTCGTTAAACTCAGCAACTGAGCTGGGCACTGCAACAAGCAGCACAAGCCATACGCACCAAGTGAAATTTCCAAAAATAAAAAAAAAATAGAGAAATAACTCGAAAATCTCAGTTACAGCGTAGGGCAAAGTAAATCGCACCACAACCCAAATGCACAATGAGAAACTTCGAAAAACACAAAAAAGTAAAACAAATAAGTCAAAAACTCTGGAACAACGCTGGGCAGTGTAACAAGCAGGATAAGCCATATGGACCAAGAGAAACGTGAAATCAAATAAAAAAAATAGAAAATAACTCAAAAATCTCAGAAACAGCGGAGGGCCATGGAACAATCAGCACAAGCCATATGGACCATGATAAATGTGAAAAGAAATAGAAAAATAACTAGAAAATCTCAGAAACAGCGGAGGGCAATGTAAAACGCAGCACAACCCACATGCAGCAGGAGAAACTTCGAAAAACTGAAAGAGTAAAAAAATAACTCGAAAAACTCAGAAACTGCGTTGGGCACTGTAACAAGCAGCACAAGCGATATGCACCATGAGCATTTTCCAAAACAAAACACAAAAAATAGAGAAATAACTCGAAAATATCAGAAACAGCGTAGGGCAAAGTAAACCGCAGCACAACGCATATGCACCATGAGAAACTTAAAAAATATCAAAATAACTCGAAAACATCAGAAACAGCGCAGAGCAAAGCAGCACAACACATATGCACGATGAGAAACTTCGAAAAACACAAAAATGTAAAAAAATAAGTCCAAAAACTCAGAAAGTGCGTTGGGCACTGTAACAATCAGCACAAGCCATATGGACCATGATAAATGTGAAAAGAAATAGAAAAATAACTCGCAAATCTCAGAAACAGCTTAGGGCAAAGTAAAACGCAGCACAACCCATATGCAGCTGGAGAAACTTCGAAGAACTGAAAAATTAAAAAAATAACACGGAAAACTCAGCAACTGAGCTGGGCACTGCAACAAGCAGCACAAGCCATACGCACCATGTGAAATTTCCATAATTAACAAAAAAATAGAGAAATAACTCGAAAATCTCAGCTACAGCGTAGGGCAAAGTAAATCGCAGCACAACCCATATGCACGATGAGAAACTTCGAAAAACACAAAAAAGTAAAAAAATAAGTCAAAAACTCTGGAACAACGCTGGGCAGTGCATCAAGCAGCATAAGCCATATGGACCTAGAGAAACTTGAAAACAAATTTTAAAAAATAGAAAAATAACTCGAAAATATCAGAAACAGCGGAGGGCCATGGAACAATCAGCACAAGCCATATGGACCATGAGAAATGTGAAAGGAAATCGAAAAATAACTCGAAAATCTCAGATATAGCGTAGGCAGCATAAAACTCAGCACAACCCATATGCAGCAGGAGAAACTTCGAAAAACTGAAAAAGTAAAACAATAACTCCAAAAACTCAGAAACTGCGCTGTGCACTGTAACAGGCAGCACAAGCCATATGCACCATGAGAATCTTCCAAAAAAAAAAAATAGGGAAATAACTCGAAAAACTCAGAAACTGCGCTGGGCACTGTAACAAGCAGCACAAGCGATATGCACCATGAGCATCTTCCAAAGAAAACACAATAAATACAGAAATAACTCGAAAATCTCAGAAACAGCGTAGGGCAAAGTAAAACGCAGCACAACCCATATGCAGCTGGAGAAACTTCGAAGAACTGGAAAATTAAAAAAATAACTCGTTAAACTCAGCAACTGAGCTGGGCACTGCAACAAGCAGCACAAGCCATACGCACCAAGTGAAATTTCCAAAAATAAAAAAAAAATAGAGAAATAACTCGAAAATCTCAGTTACAGCGTAGGGCAAAGTAAATCGCACCACAACCCATATGCACAATGAGAAACTTCGAAAAACACAAAAAAGTAAAACAAATAAGTCAAAAACTCTGGAACAACGCTGGGCAGTGTAACAAGCAGGATAAGCCATATGGACCAAGAGAAACGTGAAATCAAATTAAAAAAATAGAAAATAACTCAAAAATCTCAGAAACAGCGGAGGGCCATGGAACAATCAGCACAAGCCATATGGACCATGATAAATGTGAAAAGAAATAGAAAAATAACTAGAAAATCTCAGAAACAGCGGAGGGCAATGTAAAACGCAGCACAAGCGATATGCACCATGAGCATTTTCCAAAAAAAACACAAAAAATAGAGAAATAACTCGAAAATATCAGAAACAGCGTAGGGCAAAGTAAAACGCAGCACAACGCATATGCACCATGAGAAACTTAAAAAATATCAAAATAACTCGAAAACATCAGAAACAGCGCAGAGCAAAGCAGCACAACACATATGCACGATGAGAAACTTCGAAAAACACAAAAATGTAAAAAAATAAGTCCAAAAACTCAGAAACTGCGTTGGGCACTGTAACAAGCAGCACAAGCCATATGGACCAAGAGAAACTTGAAAACAAATAAAAAAAAATAGAAAAATAACTCGATAATATCAGAAACAGCGTAGGGCCATGGAACAATCAGCACAACCCATATGAAACATGAGAAATGTGAAAAGAAATAGAAAAATAATTCGAAAATCTCAGAAACAGCGGAGGGCAAAGTAAAACGCAGCACAACCCATATGCAGCAGGAGAAACTTCGAAAAACTGAAAGAGTAAAAAAATAACTCGAAAAACTCAGAAACTGCGTTGGGCACTGTAACAAGCAGCACAAGCCATATGGACCAAGAGAAACTTGAAAACAAAAAAAAACTAGAAAAATAACTCGATAATATCAGAAACAGTGTAGGGCCATGGAACAATCAGCACAAGCCATATGGAACATGAGAAATGTGAAAAGAAATAGAAAACTAACTCGAAAATCTCAGAAACAGCGGAGGGCAATGTAAAACGCAGCACAACCCATATGCAGCAGGAGAAACTTCGAAAAACTGAAAAAGTAAAAAAATAACTCGGAAAACTCAGCAACTGAGCTGGGCACTGCACCAAGCAGCACAAGCCATACGCACCAAGTGAAATTTCCAAAAATAAAAAAAAAATATCAAAATAACTCGAAAACATCAGAAACAGCGCAGAGCAAAGTAAAATGCAGCACAACACATATGCACGATGAGAAACTTCGAAAAACACAAAAATGTAAAAAAATAAGTCCAAAAACTCAGAAACTGCGTTGGGCACTGTAACAAGCAGCACAAGCCATATGGACCAAGAGAAACTTGAAAACAAATTTAAAAAATAGAAAAATAACTCGATAATATCAGAAACAGCGTAGGGCCATGGAACAATCAGCACAACCCATATGGAACATGAGAAATGTGAAAAGAAATAGAAAAATAATTCGAAAATGTCAGAAACAGCGGAGGGCAATGTAAAACGCAGCACAACCCACAAGCAGCAGGAGAAACTTCGAAAAACTGAAAATGTAAAAAAGTAACTCGAAAAACTCAGAAACTGCGTTGGGCACTGTAACAAGCAGCACAAGCCATATGGACCATGAGAAATGTGAAAGGAAATCGAAAAATAACTCGAAAATCTCAGAAATAGCGCAGGCAGCGTAAAGTGCAGCACAAGCCATACGCACCATGTGAAGTTTCCAAAAATAACAAAAAAATAGAGAAATAACTCGAAAATCTCAGCTACAGCGTAGGGCAAAGTAAATCGCAGCACAACCCATATGCACGATGAGAAACTTCGAAAAACATAAAAAAGTAAAAAAATAAGTCAAAAACTCTGGAACAACGCTGGGCAGTGTAACAAGTAGCATGAGCCATATGGACCAAGAGAAACGTGAAATCAAACAAAAAAAGTAGAAAATAACTCAAAATTCTCAGAAACAGCGGAGGGCCATGGAACAATCAGCACAAGCCATATGGAACATGATAAATGTGAAAAGAAATAGAAAAATAACTCGAAAATCTCAGAAACAGCGGAGGGCAATGTAAAACGCAGCACAACCCACAAGCAGCAGGAGAAACTTCGACAAACTGAAAAAGTAAAAAAATAACTCGAAAAACTCAGAAACTGCGCTGTGCACTGTAACAAGCAGCACAAGCCATATGCACCATGAGAATCTTCCAAATAAAACCAAAAAAATAGGGAAATAACTCGAAAAACTCAGAAACTGCGCTGGGCACTCTAACAAGCAACACAATAGATAAGCACCATGAGCATCTGCCAAAGAAAACACAAGAAATAGAGAAATAACTCGAAAATCTCAGAAACAGCGTAGGGCAAAGTAAAACGCAGCACAACCCATATGCAGCTGGAGAAACTTCGAAGAACTGAAAAATTAAAAAAATAACTCGGAAAACTCAGCAACTGAGCTGGGCACTGCAACAAGCAGCACAAGCCATACGCACCATGTGAAATTTCCATAATTAACAAAAAAATAGAGAAATAACTCGAAAATCTCAGAAACAGCGTAGGGCAAAGTAAATCGCAGCACAACCCATATGCACGATGAGAAACTTCGAAAAACACAAAAAAGTAAAAAAATAAGTCAAAAACTCTGCAACAACGCTGGGCAGTGTAACAAGCAGCATAAGCCATATGGACCAAGAATAACGTGAAATCAAATCAAAAAAATAGAAAATAACTCAAAAATCTCAGAAACAGCGGAGGGCCATGGAACAATCAGCACAAGCCATATGGACCATGATAAATGTGAAAAGAAATAGAAAAATAACTAGAAAATCTCACAAAAACAGCGGAGGGCAATGTCAAACGAGCACAACCCACATGCAGCAGGAGAAACTTCGAAAAACTGAAAAAGTAGAAAAATAACTCGAAAAACTCAGAAACTGCGCTGTGCCCTGTAACAAGCAGCACAAGCCATTTGGACCAAGAGAAACTTGAAAACAAATAAAATAAACAGAAAAATAACTCGATAATATCAGAAAAAGCGTAGGGCCATGGAACAATCAGCACACGCCATATGGAACATGAGAAATGTGAAAAGAAATAGAAAAATAACTCGAAAATCTCAGAAACAGCGCAGGGCAATGTAAAACGCAGTACAACCCACAAGCAGCAGGAGAAACTTCGAAAAACTGAAAAAGTAAAAAAATAACTCGAAAAACTCAGAAACTGCGTTGGGCACTGTAACAAGCAGCACAAGCCATATGGACCATGAGAAATGTGAAAGGAAATCGAAAAATAACTCGAAAATCTCAGAAATAGCGTAGGCAGCGTAAAACGCAGCACAACCCATATGCAGCAGGAGAAACTTCGAAAAACTGAAAAAGTAAAAAAAATAGCTCGTAAAACTCAGCAACTGAGCTGGGCACTGCAACAAGCAGCACAAGCCATATGCACCATGAGAATCTTCCAAAAAAAACAAAAAAATAGGGAAATAACTCGAAAAACTCAGAAACTGCGCTGCGCACTGTAACAAGCAGCACAAGCGATAAGCACCATGAGCATCTTCCAAAGAAAACACAAAAAATAGAGAAATAACTCGAAAATCTCAGAAACAGCGTAGGGCAAAGTAAAACGCAGCACAACCCATATGCAGCTGGAGAAACTTCGAAGAACTGAAAAATTAAAAAAATAACTCGTTAAACTCAGCAACTGAGCTGGGCACTGCAACAAGCAGCACAAGCCATACGCACCAAGTGAAATTTCCAAAAATAAAAAAAAAATAGAGAAATAACTCGAAAATCTCAGTTACAGCGTAGGGCAAAGTAAATCGCACCACAACCCAAATGCACAATGAGAAACTTCGAAAAACACAAAAAAGTAAAACAAATAAGTCAAAAACTCTGGAACAACGCTGGGCAGTGTAACAAGCAGGATAAGCCATATGGACCAAGAGAAACGTGAAATCAAATAAAAAAAATAGAAAATAACTCAAAAATCTCAGAAACAGCGGAGGGCCATGGAACAATCAGCACAAGCCATATGGACCATGATAAATGTGAAAAGAAATAGAAAAATAACTAGAAAATCTCAGAAACAGCGGAGGGCAATGTAAAACGCAGCACAACCCACATGCAGCAGGAGAAACTTCGAAAAACTGAAAGAGTAAAAAAATAACTCGAAAAACTCAGAAACTGCGTTGGGCACTGTAACAAGCAGCACAAGCGATATGCACCATGAGCATTTTCCAAAACAAAACACAAAAAATAGAGAAATAACTCGAAAATATCAGAAACAGCGTAGGGCAAAGTAAACCGCAGCACAACGCATATGCACCATGAGAAACTTAAAAAATATCAAAATAACTCGAAAACATCAGAAACAGCGCAGAGCAAAGCAGCACAACACATATGCACGATGAGAAACTTCGAAAAACACAAAAATGTAAAAAAATAAGTCCAAAAACTCAGAAAGTGCGTTGGGCACTGTAACAATCAGCACAAGCCATATGGACCATGATAAATGTGAAAAGAAATAGAAAAATAACTCGCAAATCTCAGAAACAGCTTAGGGCAAAGTAAAACGCAGCACAACCCATATGCAGCTGGAGAAACTTCGAAGAACTGAAAAATTAAAAAAATAACACGGAAAACTCAGCAACTGAGCTGGGCACTGCAACAAGCAGCACAAGCCATACGCACCATGTGAAATTTCCATAATTAACAAAAAAATAGAGAAATAACTCGAAAATCTCAGCTACAGCGTAGGGCAAAGTAAATCGCAGCACAAGCCATATGCACGATGAGAAACTTCGAAAAACACAAAAAAGTAAAAAAATAAGTCAAAAACTCTGGAACAACGCTGGGCAGTGCATCAAGCAGCATAAGCCATATGGACCTAGAGAAACTTGAAAACAAATTTAAAAAAATAGAAAAATAACTCGAAAATATCAGAAACAGCGGAGGGCCATGGAACAATCAGCACAAGCCATATGGACCATGAGAAATGTGAAAGGAAATCGAAAAATAACTCGAAAATCTCAGAAATAGCGTAGGCAGCATAAAACGCAGCACAACCCATATGCAGCAGGAGAAACTTCGAAAAACTGAAAAAGTAAAACAATAACTCCAAAAACTCAGAAACTGCGCTGTGCACTGTAACAGGCAGCACAAGCCATATGCACCATGAGAATCTTCCAAAAAAAAAAAATAGGTAAATAACTCGAAAAACTCAGAAACTGCGCTGGGCACTGTAACAAGCAGCACAAGCGATATGCACCATGAGCATCTTCCAAAGAAAACACAATAAATACAGAAATAACTCGAAAATCTCAGAAACAGCGTAGGGCAAAGTAAAACGCAGCACAACCCATATGCAGCTGGAGAAACTTCGAAGAACTGGAAAATTAAAAAAATAACTCGTTAAACTCAGCAACTGAGCTGGGCACTGCAACAAGCAGCACAAGCCATACGCACCAAGTGAAATTTCCAAAAATAAAAAAAAAATAGAGAAATAACTCGAAAATCTCAGTTACAGCGTAGGGCAAAGTAAATCGCACCACAACCCATATGCACAATGAGAAACTTCGAAAAACACAAAAAAGTAAAACAAATAAGTCAAAAACTCTGGAACAACGCTGGGCAGTGTAACAAGCAGGATAAGCCATATGGACCAAGAGAAACGTGAAATCAAATAAAAAAAATAGAAAATAACTCAAAAATCTCAGAAACAGCGGAGGGCCATGGAACAATCAGCACAAGCCATATGGACCATGATAAATGTGAAAAGAAATAGAAAAATAACTAGAAAATCTCAGAAACAGCGGAGGGCAATGTAAAACGCAGCACAACCCACATGCAGCAGGAGAAACTTCGAAAAACTGAAAGAGTAAAAAAATAACTCGAAAAACTCAGAAACTGCGTTGGGCACTGTAACAAGCAGCACAAGCGATATGCACCATGAGCATTTTCCAAAACAAAACACAAAAAATAGAGAAATAACTCGAAAATATCAGAAACAGCGTAGGGCAAAGTAAAACGCAGCACAACGCATATGCACCATGAGAAACTTAAAAAATATCAAAATAACTCGAAAACATCAGAAACAGCGCAGAGCAAAGCAGCACAACACATATGCACGATGAGAAACTTCGAAAAACACAAAAATGTAAAAAAATAAGTCCAAAAACTCAGAAAGTGCGTTGGGCACTGTAACAAGCAGCACAAGCCATATGGACCAAGAGAAACTTGAAAACAAATAAAAAAAATAGAAAAATAACTCGATAATATCAGAAACAGCGTAGGGCCATGGAACAATCAGCACAACCCATATGGAACATGAGAAATGTGAAAAGAAATAGAAAAATAATTCGAAAATCTCAGAAACAGCGGAGGGCAAAGTAAAACGCAGCACAACCCATATGCAGCAGGAGAAACTTCGAAAAACTGAAAGAGTAAAAAAATAACTCGAAAAACTCAGAAACTGCGTTGGGCACTGTAACAAGCAGCACAAGCCATATGGACCAAGAGAAACTTGAAAACAAAAAAAAATAGAAAAATAACTCGATAATATCAGAAACAGCGTAGGGCCATGGAACAATCAGCACAAGCCATATGGAACATGAGAAATGTGAAAAGAAATAGAAAACTAACTCGAAAATCTCAGAAACAGCGGAGGGCAATGTAAAACGCAGCACAACCCATATGCAGCAGGAGAAACTTCGAAAAACTGAAAAATTAAAAAAATAACTCGGAAAACTCAGCAACTGAGCTGGGCACTGCAACAAGCAGCACAAGCCATACGCACCAAGTGAAATTTCCAAAAATAAAAAAAAAATATCAAAATAACTCGAAAACATCAGAAACAGCGCAGAGCAAAGTAAAATGCAGCACAACACATATGCACGATGAGAAACTTCGAAAAACACAAAAATGTAAAAAAATAAGTCCAAAAACTCAGAAACTGCGTTGGGCACTGTAACAAGCAGCACAAGCCATATGGACCAAGAGAAACTTGAAAACAAATTTAAAAAATAGAAAAATAACTCGATAATATCAGAAACAGCGTAGGGCCATGGAACAATCAGCACAACCCATATGGAACATGAGAAATGTGAAAAGAAATAGAAAAATAATTCGAAAATGTCAGAAACAGCGGAGGGCAATGTAAAACGCAGCACAACCCACAAGCAGCAGGAGAAACTTCGAAAAACTGAAAATGTAAAAAAGTAACTCGAAAAACTCAGAAACTGCGTTGGGCACTGTAACAAGCAGCACAAGCCATATGGACCATGATAAATGTGAAAGGAAATCGAAAAATAACTCGAAAATCTCAGAGATAGCGTAGGCAGCGTAAAGCGCAGCACAAGCCATACGCACCATGAGAATCTTCCAAAAAAAACAAAAAAATAGGGAAATAACTCGAAAAACTCAGAAACTGCGCTGCGCACTGTAACAAGCAGCACAAGCGATAAGCACCATGAGCATCTTCCAAAGAAAACACAAAAAATAGAGAAATAACTCGAAAATCTCAGAAACAGCGTAGGGCAAAGTAAAACGCAGCACAACCCATATGCAGCTGGAGAAACTTCGAAGAACTGGAAAATTAAAAAAATAACTCGTTAAACTCAGCAACTGAGCTGGGCACTGCAACAAGCAGCACAAGCCATACGCACCAAGTGAAATTTCCAAAAATAAAAAAACAATAGAGAAATAACTCGAAAATCTCAGTTACAGCGTAGGGCAAAGTAAATCGCACCACAACCCATATGCACAATGAGAAACTTCGAAAAACACAAAAAAGTAAAACAAATAAGTCAAAAACTCTGGAACAACGCTGGGCAGTGTAACAAGCAGGATAAGCCATATGGACCAACAGAAACGTGAAATCAAATAAAAAAAATAGAAAATAACTCAAAAATCTCAGAAACAGCGGAGGGCCATGGCACAATCAGCACAAGCCATATGGACCATGATAAATGTGAAAAGAAATAGAAAAATAACTCGCAAATCTCAGAAACAGCTTAGGGCAAAGTAAATCGCAGCACAACCCATATGCACGATGAGAAACTTCGAAAAACACAAAAAAGTAAAAAAATAAGTCAAAAACTCTGGAACAACGCTGGGCAGTGTATCAAGCAGCATAAGCCATATGGACCAAGAATAACGTGAAACAAATCAAAAAAATAGAAAATAACTCAAAAATCTCAAAAAAAAGGGGAGGGCCATGGAACAATCAGCACAAGCCATATGGAACATGAGAAATGTGAAAAGAAATAGAAAAATAACTCGAAAATCTCACAAAAACAGCGGAGGGCAATGTCAAACGCAGCACAACCCACATGCAGCAGGAGAAACTTCGAAAAACTGAAAAAGTAAAAAAATAACTCGAAAAACTCAGAAACTGCGCTGTGCACTGTAACAAGCAGCACAAGCCATTTGGACCAAGAGAAACTTGAAAACAAATTAAAAAAACAGAAAAATAACTCGATAATTTCAGAAAAAGCGTAGGGCCATGGAACAATCAGCACACGCCATATGGAACATGAGAAATGTGAAAAGAAATAGAAAAATAACTCGAAAATCTCAGAAACAGCGTAGGGCAAAGTAAAACGCAGCACAACCCATATGCAGCTGGAGAAACTTCGAAGAACTGAAAAATTAAAAAAATAACTCGTTAAACTCAGCAACTGAGCTGGGCACTGCAACAAGCAGCACAAGCCATACGCACCAAGTGAAATTTCCAAAAATAAAAAAAAAATAGAGAAATAACTCGAAAATCTCAGTTACAGCGTAGGGCAAAGTAAATCGCACCACAACCCAAATGCACAATGAGAAACTTCGAAAAACACAAAAAAGTAAAACAAATAAGTCAAAAACTCTGGAACAACGCTGGGCAGTGTAACAAGCAGGATAAGCCATATGGACCAAGAGAAACGTGAAATCAAATAAAAAAAATAGAAAATAACTCAAAAATCTCAGAAACAGCGGAGGGCCATGGAACAATCAGCACAAGCCATATGGACCATGATAAATGTGAAAAGAAATAGAAAAATAACTAGAAAATCTCAGAAACAGCGGAGGGCAATGTAAAACGCAGCACAAGCGATATGCACCATGAGCATTTTCCAAAAAAAACACAAAAAATAGAGAAATAACTCGAAAATATCAGAAACAGCGTAGGGCAAAGTAAAACGCAGCACAACGCATATGCAGCAGGAGAAACTTCGAAAAACTGAAAGAGTAAAAAAATAACTCGAAAAACTCAGAAACTGCGTTGGGCACTGTAACAAGCAGCACAAGCCATATGGACCAAGAGAAACTTGAAAACAAAAAAAAACTAGAAAAATAACTCGATAATATCAGAAACAGTGTAGGGCCATGGAACAATCAGCACAAGCCATATGGAACATGAGAAATGTGAAAAGAAATAGAAAACTAACTCGAAAATCTCAGAAACAGCGGAGGGCAATGTAAAACGCAGCACAACCCATATGCAGCAGGAGAAACTTCGAAAAACTGAAAAAGTAAAAAAATAACTCGGAAAACTCAGCAACTGAGCTGGGCACTGCACCAAGCAGCACAAGCCATACGCACCAAGTGAAATTTCCAAAAATAAAAAAAAAATATCAAAATAACTCGAAAACATCAGAAACAGCGCAGAGCAAAGTAAAATGCAGCACAACACATATGCACGATGAGAAACTTCGAAAAACACAAAAATGTAAAAAAATAAGTCCAAAAACTCAGAAACTGCGTTGGGCACTGTAACAAGCAGCACAAGCCATATGGACCAAGAGAAACTTGAAAACAAATAAAAAAAAATAGAAAAATAACTCGATAATATCAGAAACAGCGTAGGGCCATGGAACAATCAGCACAACCCATATGAAACATGAGAAATGTGAAAAGAAATAGAAAAATAATTCGAAAATCTCAGAAACAGCGGAGGGCAAAGTAAAACGCAGCACAACCCATATGCAGCAGGAGAAACTTCGAAAAACTGAAAGAGTAAAAAAATAACTCGAAAAACTCAGAAACTGCGTTGGGCACTGTAACAAGCAGCACAAGCCATATGGACCAAGAGAAACTTGAAAACAAAAAAAAACTAGAAAAATAACTCGATAATATCAGAAACAGTGTAGGGCCATGGAACAATCAGCACAAGCCATATGGAACATGAGAAATGTGAAAAGAAATAGAAAACTAACTCGAAAATCTCAGAAACAGCGGAGGGCAATGTAAAACGCAGCACAACCCATATGCAGCAGGAGAAACTTCGAAAAACTGAAAAAGTAAAAAAATAACTCGGAAAACTCAGCAACTGAGCTGGGCACTGCACCAAGCAGCACAAGCCATACGCACCAAGTGAAATTTCCAAAAATAAAAAAAAAATATCAAAATAACTCGAAAACATCAGAAACAGCGCAGAGCAAAGTAAAATGCAGCACAACACATATGCACGATGAGAAACTTCGAAAAACACAAAAATGTAAAAAAATAAGTCCAAAAACTCAGAAACTGCGTTGGGCACTGTAACAAGCAGCACAAGCCATATGGACCAAGAGAAACTTGAAAACAAATTAAAAAAAATAGAAAAATAACTCGATAATATCAGAAACAGCGTAGGGCCATGGAACAATCAGCACAACCCATATGGAACATGAGAAATGTGAAAAGAAATAGAAAAATAATTCGAAAATGTCAGAAACAGCGGAGGGCAATGTAAAACGCAGCACAACCCACAAGCAGCAGGAGAAACTTCGAAAAACTGAAAATGTAAAAAAGTAACTCGAAAAACTCAGAAACTGCGTTGGGCACTGTAACAAGCAGCACAAGCCATATGGACCATGAGAAATGTGAAAGGAAATCGAAAAATAACTCGAAAATCTCAGAAATAGCGCAGGCAGCGTAAAGCGCAGCACAAGCCATACGCACCATGTGAAGTTTCCAAAAATAACAAAAAAATAGAGAAATAACTCGAAAATCTCAGCTACAGCGTAGGGCAAAGTAAATCGCAGCACAACCCATATGCACGATGAGAAACTTCGAAAAACATAAAAAAGTAAAAAAATAAGTCAAAAACTCTGGAACAACGCTGGGCAGTGTAACAAGTAGCATGAGCCATATGGACCAAGAGAAACGTGAAATCAAATAAAATAAGTAGAAAATAACTCAAAATTCTCAGAAACAGCGGAGGGCCATGGAACAATCAGCACAAGCCATATGGAACATGATAAATGTGAAAAGAAATAGAAAAATAACTCGAAAATCTCAGAAACAGCGGAGGGCAATGTAAAACGCAGCACAACCCACAAGCAGCAGGAGAAACTTCGACAAACTGAAAAAGTAAAAAAATAACTCGAAAAACTCAGAAACTGCGCTGTGCACTGTAACAAGCAGCACAAGCCATATGCACCATGAGAATCTTCCAAATAAAACCAAAAAAATAGGGAAATAACTCGAAAAACTCAGAAACTGCGCTGGGCACTCTAACAAGCAACACAAGCGATAAGCACCATGAGCATCTGCCAAAGAAAACACAAGAAATAGAGAAATAACTCGAAAATCTCAGAAACCGCGTAGGGCAAAGTAAAACGCAGCACAACCCATATGCAGCTGGAGAAACTTCGAAGAACTGAAAAATTAAAAAAATAACTCGGAAAACTCAGCAACTGAGCTGGGCACTGCAACAAGCAGCACAAGCCATACGCACCATGTGAAATTTCCATAATTAACAAAAAAATAGAGAAATAACTCGAAAATCTCAGCTACAGCGTAGGGCAAAGTAAATCGCAGCACAACCCATATGCACGATGAGAAACTTCGAAAAACACAAAAAAGTAAAAAAATAAGTCAAAAACTCTGCAACAACGCTGGGCAGTGTAACAAGCAGCATAAGCCATATGGACCAAGAATAACGTGAAATCAAATCAAAAAAATAGAAAATAACTCAAAAATCTCAGAAACAGCGGAGGGCCATGGAACAATCAGCACAAGCCATATGGACCATGATAAATGTGAAAAGAAATAGAAAAATAACTCGAAAATCTCACAAAAACAGCGGAGGGCAATGTCAACCGCAGCACAACCCACATGCAGCAGGAGAAACTTCGAAAAACTGAAAAAGTAAAAAAATAACTCGAAAAACTCAGAAACTGCGCTGTGCCCTGTAACAAGCAGCACAAGCCATTTGGACCAAGAGAAACTTGAAAACAAATAAAATAAACAGAAAAATAACTCGATAATATCAGAAAAAGCGTAGGGCCATGGAACAATCAGCACACGCCATATGGAACATGAGAAATGTGAAAAGAAATAGAAAAATAACTCGAAAATCTCAGAAACAGCGCAGGGCAATGTAAAACGCAGTACAACCCACAAGCAGCAGGAGAAACTTCGAAAAACTGAAAAAGTAAAAAAATAACTCGAAAAACTCAGAAACTGCGTTGGGCACTGTAACAAGCAGCACAAGCCATATGGACCATGAGAAATGTGAAAGGAAATCGAAAAATAACTCGAAAATCTCAGAAATAGCGTAGGCAGCGTAAAACGCAGCACAACCCATATGCAGCAGGAGAAACTTCGAAAAACTGAAAAAGTAAAAAAAATAGCTCGTAAAACTCAGCAACTGAGCTGGGCACTGCAACAAGCAGCACAAGCCATATGCACCATGAGAATCTTCCAAAAAAAACAAAAAAATAGGGAAATAACTCGAAAAACTCAGAAACTGCGCTGCGCACTGTAACAAGCAGCACAAGCGATAAGCACCATGAGCATCTTCCAAAGAAAACACAAAAAATAGAGAAATAACTCGAAAATCTCAGAAACAGCGTAGGGCAAAGTAAAACGCAGCACAACCCATATGCAGCTGGAGAAACTTCGAAGAACTGAAAAATTAAAAAAATAACTCGTTAAACTCAGCAACTGAGCTGGGCACTGCAACAAGCAGCACAAGCCATACGCACCAAGTGAAATTTCCAAAAATAAAAAAAAAATAGAGAAATAACTCGAAAATCTCAGTTACAGCGTAGGGCAAAGTAAATCGCACCACAACCCAAATGCACAATGAGAAACTTCGAAAAACACAAAAAAGTAAAACAAATAAGTCAAAAACTCTGGAACAACGCTGGGCAGTGTAACAAGCAGGATAAGCCATATGGACCAAGAGAAACGTGAAATCAAATAAAAAAAATAGAAAATAACTCAAAAATCTCAGAAACAGCGGAGGGCCATGGAACAATCAGCACAAGCCATATGGACCATGATAAATGTGAAAAGAAATAGAAAAATAACTAGAAAATCTCAGAAACAGCGGAGGGCAATGTAAAACGCAGCACAAGCGATATGCACCATGAGCATTTTCCAAAAAAAACACAAAAAATAGAGAAATAACTCGAAAATATCAGAAACAGCGTAGGGCAAAGTAAAACGCAGCACAACGCATATGCACCATGAGAAACTTAAAAAATATCAAAATAACTCGAAAACATCAGAAACAGCGCAGAGCAAAGCAGCACAACACATATGCACGATGAGAAACTTCGAAAAACACAAAAATGTAAAAAAATAAGTCCAAAAACTCAGAAACTGCGTTGGGCACTGTAACAAGCAGCACAAGCCATATGGACCAAGAGAAACTTGAAAACAAATAAAAAAAAATAGAAAAATAACTCGAAATATCAGAAACAGCGTAGGGCCATGGAACAATCAGCACAACCCATATGAAACATGAGAAATGTGAAAAGAAATAGAAAAATAATTCGAAAATCTCAGAAACAGCGGAGGGCAAAGTAAAACGCAGCACAACCCATATGCAGCAGGAGAAACTTCGAAAAACTGAAAGAGTAAAAAAATAACTCGAAAAACTCAGAAACTGCGTTGGGCACTGTAACAAGCAGCACAAGCCATATGGACCAAGAGAAACTTGAAAACAAAAAAAAACTAGAAAAATAACTCGATAATATCAGAAACAGTGTAGGGCCATGGAACAATCAGCACAAGCCATATGGAACATGAGAAATGTGAAAAGAAATAGAAAACTAACTCGAAAATCTCAGAAACAGCGGAGGGCAATGTAAAACGCAGCACAACCCATATGCAGCAGGAGAAACTTCGAAAAACTGAAAAAGTAAAAAAATAACTCGGAAAACTCAGCAACTGAGCTGGGCACTGCACCAAGCAGCACAAGCCATACGCACCAAGTGAAATTTCCAAAAATAAAAAAAAAATATCAAAATAACTCGAAAACATCAGAAACAGCGCAGAGCAAAGTAAAATGCAGCACAACACATATGCACGATGAGAAACTTCGAAAAACACAAAAATGTAAAAAAATAAGTCCAAAAACTCAGAAACTGCGTTGGGCACTGTAACAAGCAGCACAAGCCATATGGACCAAGAGAAACTTGAAAACAAATAAAAAAAAATAGAAAAATAACTCGATAATATCAGAAACAGCGTAGGGCCATGGAACAATCAGCACAACCCATATGAAACATGAGAAATGTGAAAAGAAATAGAAAAATAATTCGAAAATCTCAGAAACAGCGGAGGGCAAAGTAAAACGCAGCACAACCCATATGCAGCAGGAGAAACTTCGAAAAACTGAAAGAGTAAAAAAATAACTCGAAAAACTCAGAAACTGCGTTGGGCACTGTAACAAGCAGCACAAGCCATATGGACCAAGAGAAACTTGAAAACAAAAAAAAACTAGAAAAATAACTCGATAATATCAGAAACAGTGTAGGGCCATGGAACAATCAGCACAAGCCATATGGAACATGAGAAATGTGAAAAGAAATAGAAAACTAACTCGAAAATCTCAGAAACAGCGGAGGGCAATGTAAAACGCAGCACAACCCATATGCAGCAGGAGAAACTTCGAAAAACTGAAAAAGTAAAAAAATAACTCGGAAAACTCAGCAACTGAGCTGGGCACTGCACCAAGCAGCACAAGCCATACGCACCAAGTGAAATTTCCAAAAATAAAAAAAAAATATCAAAATAACTCGAAAACATCAGAAACAGCGCAGAGCAAAGTAAAATGCAGCACAACACATATGCACGATGAGAAACTTCGAAAAACACAAAAATGTAAAAAAATAAGTCCAAAAACTCAGAAACTGCGTTGGGCACTGTAACAAGCAGCACAAGCCATATGGACCAAGAGAAACTTGAAAACAAATTAAAAAAAATAGAAAAATAACTCGATAATATCAGAAACAGCGTAGGGCCATGGAACAATCAGCACAACCCATATGGAACATGAGAAATGTGAAAAGAAATAGAAAAATAATTCGAAAATGTCAGAAACAGCGGAGGGCAATGTAAAACGCAGCACAACCCACAAGCAGCAGGAGAAACTTCGAAAAACTGAAAATGTAAAAAAGTAACTCGAAAAACTCAGAAACTGCGTTGGGCACTGTAACAAGCAGCACAAGCCATATGGACCATGAGAAATGTGAAAGGAAATCGAAAAATAACTCGAAAATCTCAGAAATAGCGCAGGCAGCGTAAAGCGCAGCACAAGCCATACGCACCATGTGAAGTTTCCAAAAATAACAAAAAAATAGAGAAATAACTCGAAAATCTCAGCTACAGCGTAGGGCAAAGTAAATCGCAGCACAACCCATATGCACGATGAGAAACTTCGAAAAACATAAAAAAGTAAAAAAATAAGTCAAAAACTCTGGAACAACGCTGGGCAGTGTAACAAGTAGCATGAGCCATATGGACCAAGAGAAACGTGAAATCAAATAAAATAAGTAGAAAATAACTCAAAATTCTCAGAAACAGCGGAGGGCCATGGAACAATCAGCACAAGCCATATGGAACATGATAAATGTGAAAAGAAATAGAAAAATAACTCGAAAATCTCAGAAACAGCGGAGGGCAATGTAAAACGCAGCACAACCCACAAGCAGCAGGAGAAACTTCGACAAACTGAAAAAGTAAAAAAATAACTCGAAAAACTCAGAAACTGCGCTGTGCACTGTAACAAGCAGCACAAGCCATATGCACCATGAGAATCTTCCAAATAAAACCAAAAAAATAGGGAAATAACTCGAAAAACTCAGAAACTGCGCTGGGCACTCTAACAAGCAACACAAGCGATAAGCACCATGAGCATCTGCCAAAGAAAACACAAGAAATAGAGAAATAACTCGAAAATCTCAGAAACCGCGTAGGGCAAAGTAAAACGCAGCACAACCCATATGCAGCTGGAGAAACTTCGAAGAACTGAAAAATTAAAAAAATAACTCGGAAAACTCAGCAACTGAGCTGGGCACTGCAACAAGCAGCACAAGCCATACGCACCATGTGAAATTTCCATAATTAACAAAAAAATAGAGAAATAACTCGAAAATCTCAGCTACAGCGTAGGGCAAAGTAAATCGCAGCACAACCCATATGCACGATGAGAAACTTCGAAAAACACAAAAAAGTAAAAAAATAAGTCAAAAACTCTGCAACAACGCTGGGCAGTGTAACAAGCAGCATAAGCCATATGGACCAAGAATAACGTGAAATCAAATCAAAAAAATAGAAAATAACTCAAAAATCTCAGAAACAGCGGAGGGCCATGGAACAATCAGCACAAGCCATATGGACCATGATAAATGTGAAAAGAAATAGAAAAATAACTCGAAAATCTCACAAAAACAGCGGAGGGCAATGTCAACCGCAGCACAACCCACATGCAGCAGGAGAAACTTCGAAAAACTGAAAAAGTAAAAAAATAACTCGAAAAACTCAGAAACTGCGCTGTGCCCTGTAACAAGCAGCACAAGCCATTTGGACCAAGAGAAACTTGAAAACAAATAAAATAAACAGAAAAATAACTCGATAATATCAGAAAAAGCATAGGGCCATGGAACAATCAGCACACGCCATATGGAACATGAGAAATGTGAAAAGAAATAGAAAAATAACTCGAAAATCTCAGAAACAGCGCAGGGCAATGTAAAACGCAGTACAACCCACAAGCAGCAGGAGAAACTTCGAAAAACTGAAAAAGTAAAAAAATAACTCGAAAAACTCAGAAACTGCGTTGGGCACTGTAACAAGCAGCACAAGCCATATGGACCATGAGAAATGTGAAAGGAAATCGAAAAATAACTCGAAAATCTCAGAAATAGCGTAGGCAGCGTAAAACGCAGCACAACCCATATGCAGCAGGAGAAACTTCGAAAAACTGAAAAAGTAAAAAAAATAGCTCGTAAAACTCAGCAACTGAGCTGGGCACTGCAACAAGCAGCACAAGCCATATGCACCATGAGAATCTTCCAAAAAAAACAAAAAAATAGGGAAATAACTCGAAAAACTCAGAAACTGCGCTGCGCACTGTAACAAGCAGCACAAGCGATAAGCACCATGAGCATCTTCCAAAGAAAACACAAAAAATAGAGAAATAACTCGAAAATCTCAGAAACAGCGTAGGGCAAAGTAAAACGCAGCACAACCCATATGCAGCTGGAGAAACTTCGAAGAACTGAAAAATTAAAAAAATAACTCGTTAAACTCAGCAACTGAGCTGGGCACTGCAACAAGCAGCACAAGCCATACGCACCAAGTGAAATTTCCAAAAATAAAAAAAAAATAGAGAAATAACTCGAAAATCTCAGTTACAGCGTAGGGCAAAGTAAATCGCACCACAACCCAAATGCACAATGAGAAACTTCGAAAAACACAAAAAAGTAAAACAAATAAGTCAAAAACTCTGGAACAACGCTGGGCAGTGTAACAAGCAGGATAAGCCATATGGACCAAGAGAAACGTGAAATCAAATAAAAAAAATAGAAAATAACTCAAAAATCTCAGAAACAGCGGAGGGCCATGGAACAATCAGCACAAGCCATATGGACCATGATAAATGTGAAAAGAAATAGAAAAATAACTAGAAAATCTCAGAAACAGCGGAGGGCAATGTAAAACGCAGCACAAGCGATATGCACCATGAGCATTTTCCAAAAAAAACACAAAAAATAGAGAAATAACTCGAAAATATCAGAAACAGCGTAGGGCAAAGTAAAACGCAGCACAACGCATATGCACCATGAGAAACTTAAAAAATATCAAAATAACTCGAAAACATCAGAAACAGCGCAGAGCAAAGCAGCACAACACATATGCACGATGAGAAACTTCGAAAAACACAAAAATGTAAAAAAATAAGTCCAAAAACTCAGAAACTGCGTTGGGCACTGTAACAAGCAGCACAAGCCATATGGACCAAGAGAAACTTGAAAACAAATAAAAAAAAATAGAAAAATAACTCGATAATATCAGAAACAGCGTAGGGCCATGGAACAATCAGCACAAC
Organism: Pristiophorus japonicus; assembly: GCF_044704955.1. Lineage (NCBI taxonomy): Eukaryota > Metazoa > Chordata > Chondrichthyes > Pristiophoridae > Pristiophorus > Pristiophorus japonicus. The sequence continues at coordinate 399,070 of NW_027254387.1, read as the reverse complement.
CCATATGAAACATGAGAAATGTGAAAAGAAATAGAAAAATAATTCGAAAATCTCAGAAACAGCGGAGGGCAAAGTAAAACGCAGCACAACCCATATGCAGCAGGAGAAACTTCGAAAAACTGAAAGAGTAAAAAAATAACTCGAAAAACTCAGAAACTGCGTTGGGCACTGTAACAAGCAGCACAAGCCATATGGACCAAGAGAAACTTGAAAACAAAAAAAAACTAGAAAAATAACTCGATAATATCAGAAACAGTGTAGGGCCATGGAACAATCAGCACAAGCCATATGGAACATGAGAAATGTGAAAAGAAATAGAAAACTAACTCGAAAATCTCAGAAACAGCGGAGGGCAATGTAAAACGCAGCACAACCCATATGCAGCAGGAGAAACTTCGAGAAACTGAAAAAGTAAAAAAATAACTCGGAAAACTCAGCAACTGAGCTGGGCACTGCACCAAGCAGCACAAGCCATACGCACCAAGTGAAATTTCCAAAAATAAAAAAAAAATATCAAAATAACTCGAAAACATCAGAAACAGCGCAGAGCAAAGTAAAATGCAGCACAACACATATGCACGATGAGAAACTTCGAAAAACACAAAAATGTAAAAAAATAAGTCCAAAAACTCAGAAACTGCGTTGGGCACTGTAACAAGCAGCACAAGCCATATGGACCAAGAGAAACTTGAAAACAAATTAAAAAAAATAGAAAAATAACTCGATAATATCAGAAACAGCGTAGGGCCATGGAACAATCAGCACAACCCATATGGAACATGAGAAATGTGAAAAGAAATAGAAAAATAATTCGAAAATGTCAGAAACAGCGGAGGGCAATGTAAAACGCAGCACAACCCACAAGCAGCAGGAGAAACTTCGAAAAACTGAAAATGTAAAAAAGTAACTCGAAAAACTCAGAAACTGCGTTGGGCACTGTAACAAGCAGCACAAGCCATATGGACCATGAGAAATGTGAAAGGAAATCGAAAAATAACTCGAAAATCTCAGAAATAGCGCAGGCAGCGTAAAGCGCAGCACAAGCCATACGCACCATGTGAAGTTTCCAAAAATAACAAAAAAATAGAGAAATAACTCGAAAATCTCAGCTACAGCGTAGGGCAAAGTAAATCGCAGCACAACCCATATGCACGATGAGAAACTTCGAAAAACATAAAAAAGTAAAAAAATAAGTCAAAAACTCTGGAACAACGCTGGGCAGTGTAACAAGTAGCATGAGCCATATGGACCAAGAGAAACGTGAAATCAAATAAAAAAAGTAGAAAATAACTCAAAAATTCTCAGAAACAGCGGAGGGCCATGGAACAATCAGCACAAGCCATATGGAACATGATAAATGTGAAAAGAAATAGAAAAATAACTCGAAAATCTCAGAAACAGCGGAGGGCAATGTAAAACGCAGCACAACCCACAAGCAGCAGGAGAAACTTCGACAAACTGAAAAAGTAAAAAAATAACTTGAAAAACTCAGAAACTGCGCTGTGCACTGTAACAAGCAGCACAAGCCATATGCACCATGAGAATCTTCCAAATAAAACCAAAAAAATAGGGAAATAACTCGAAAAACTCAGAAACTGCGCTGGGCACTCTAACAAGCAACACAAGCGATAAGCACCATGAGCATCTGCCAAAGAAAACACAAGAAATAGAGAAATAACTCGAAAATCTCAGAAACAGCGTAGGGCAAAGTAAAACGCAGCACAACCCATATGCAGCTGGAGAAACTTCGAAGAACTGAAAAATTAAAAAAATAACTCGGAAAACTCAGCAACTGAGCTGGGCACTGCAACAAGCAGCACAAGCCATACGCACCATGTGAAATTTCCATAATTAACAAAAAAATAGAGAAATAACTCGAAAATCTCAGCTACAGCGTAGGGCAAAGTAAATCGCAGCACAACCCATATGCACGATGAGAAACTTCGAAAAACACAAAAAAGTAAAAAAATAAGTCAAAAACTCTGCAACAACGCTGGGCAGTGTAACAAGCAGCATAAGCCATATGGACCAAGAATAACGTGAAATCAAATCAAAAAAATAGAAAATAACTCAAAAATCTCAGAAACAGCGGAGGGCCATGGAACAATCAGCACAAGCCATATGGACCATGATAAATGTGAAAAGAAATAGAAAAATAACTAGAAAATCTCACAAAAACAGCGGAGGGCAATGTCAAACGCAGCACAACCCACATGCAGCAGGAGAAACTTCGAAAAACTGAAAAAGTAGAAAAATAACTCGAAAAACTCAGAAACTGCGCTGTGCCCTGTAACAAGCAGCACAAGCCATTTGGACCAAGAGAAACTTGAAAACAAATAAAATAAACAGAAAAATAACTCGATAATATCAGAAAAAGCGTAGGGCCATGGAACAATCAGCACACGCCATATGGAACATGAGAAATGTGAAAAGAAATAGAAAAATAACTCGAAAATCTCAGAAACAGCGCAGGGCAATGTAAAACGCAGTACAACCCACAAGCAGCAGGAGAAACTTCGAAAAACTGAAAAAGTAAAAAAATAACTCGAAAAACTCAGAAACTGCGTTGGGCACTGTAACAAGCAGCACAAGCCATATGGACCATGAGAAATGTGAAAGGAAATCGAAAAATAACTCGAAAATCTCAGAAATAGCGTAGGCAGCGTAAAACGCAGCACAACCCATATGCAGCAGGAGAAACTTCGAAAAACTGAAAAAGTAAAAAAAATAGCTCGTAAAACTCAGCAACTGAGCTGGGCACTGCAACAAGCAGCACAAGCCATATGCACCATGAGAATCTTCCAAAAAAAACAAAAAAATAGGGAAATAACTCGAAAAACTCAGAAACTGCGCTGCGCACTGTAACAAGCAGCACAAGCGATAAGCACCATGAGCATCTTCCAAAGAAAACACAAAAAATAGAGAAATAACTCGAAAATCTCAGAAACAGCGTAGGGCAAAGTAAAACGCAGCACAACCCATATGCAGCTGGAGAAACTTCGAAGAACTGAAAAATTAAAAAAATAACTCGTTAAACTCAGCAACTGAGCTGGGCACTGCAACAAGCAGCACAAGCCATACGCACCAAGTGAAATTTCCAAAAATAAAAAAAAAATAGAGAAATAACTCGAAAATCTCAGTTACAGCGTAGGGCAAAGTAAATCGCACCACAACCCAAATGCACAATGAGAAACTTCGAAAAACACAAAAAAGTAAAACAAATAAGTCAAAAGCTCTTGAACAACGCTGGGCAGTGTAACAAGCAGGATAAGCCATATGGACCAAGAGAAACGTGAAATCAAATAAAAAAAATAGAAAATAACTCAAAAATCTCAGAAACAGCGGAGGGCCATGGAACAATCAGCACAAGCCATATGGACCATGATAAATGTGAAAAGAAATAGAAAAATAACTAGAAAATCTCAGAAACAGCGGAGGGCAATGTAAAACGCAGCACAACCCACATGCAGCAGGAGAAACTTCGAAAAACTGAAAGAGTAAAAAAATAACTCGAAAAACTCAGAAACTGCGTTGGGCACTGTAACAAGCAGCACAAGCGATATGCACCATGAGCATTTTCCAAAACAAAACACAAAAAATAGAGAAATAACTCGAAAATATCAGAAACAGCGTAGGGCAAAGTAAACCGCAGCACAACGCATATGCACCATGAGAAACTTAAAAAATATCAAAATAACTCGAAAACATCAGAAACAGCGCAGAGCAAAGCAGCACAACACATATGCACGATGAGAAACTTCGAAAAACACAAAAATGTAAAAAAATAAGTCCAAAAACTCAGAAAGTGCGTTGGGCACTGTAACAATCAGCACAAGCCATATGGACCATGATAAATGTGAAAAGAAATAGAAAAATAACTCGCAAATCTCAGAAACAGCTTAGGGCAAAGTAAAACGCAGCACAACCCATATGCAGCTGGAGAAACTTCGAAGAACTGAAAAATTAAAAAAATAACACGGAAAACTCAGCAACTGAGCTGGGCACTGCAACAAGCAGCACAAGCCATACGCACCATGTGAAATTTCCATAATTAACAAAAAAATAGAGAAATAACTCGAAAATCTCAGCTACAGCGTAGGGCAAAGTAAATCGCAGCACAACCCATATGCACGATGAGAAACTTCGAAAAACACAAAAAAGTAAAAAAATAAGTCAAAAACTCTGGAACAACGCTGGGCAGTGCATCAAGCAGCATAAGCCATATGGACCTAGAGAAACTTGAAAACAAATTTAAAAAAATAGAAAAATAACTCGAAAATATCAGAAACAGCGGAGGGCCATGGAACAATCAGCACAAGCCATATGGACCATGAGAAATGTGAAAGGAAATCGAAAAATAACTCGAAAATCTCAGAAATAGCGTAGGCAGCATAAAACGCAGCACAACCCATATGCAGCAGGAGAAACTTCGAAAAACTGAAAAAGTAAAAAAATAACTCCAAAAACTCAGAAACTGCGCTGTGCACTGTAACAGGCAGCACAAGCCATATGCACCATGAGAATCTTCCAAAAAAAAAAAATAGGGAAATAACTCGAAAAACTCAGAAACTGCGCTGGGCACTGTAACAAGCAGCACAAGCGATATGCACCATGAGCATCTTCCAAAGAAAACACAATAAATACAGAAATAACTCGAAAATCTCAGAAACAGCGTAGGGCAAAGTAAAACGCAGCACAACCCATATGCAGCTGGAGAAACTTCGAAGAACTGAAAAAGTAAAAAAATAACTCGAAAAACTCAGAAACTGCGCTGTGCACTGTAACAAGCAGCACAAGCCATATGCACCATGAGAATCTTCCAAATAAAACCAAAAAAATAGGGAAATAACTCGAAAAACTCAGAAACTGCGCTGGGCACTCTAACAAGCAGCACAAGCGATAAGCACCATGAGCATCTGCCAAAGAAAACACAAGAAATAGAGAAATAACTCGAAAATCTCAGAAACAGCGTAGGGCAAAGTAAAACGCAGCACAACCCATATGCAGCTGGAGAAACTTCGAAGAACTGAACAATTAAAAAAATAACTCGTTAAACTCAGCAACTGAGCTGGGCACTGCAACAAGCAGCACAAGCCATACGCACCAAGTGAAATTTCCAAAAATAACAAAAAAATAGAGAAATAACTCGAAAATCTCAGCTATAGCGTAGGGCAAAGTAAAACGCAGCACAACGCATATGCACCATGAGAAACTTCGAAAAACATAAAAAAGTAAAAAAAATAAGTCAAAAACTCTGGAACAACGCTGGGCAGTGTAACTATCAGCATAAGCCATATGGACCAAGAGAAACGTGAAATCAAATCAAAACAATAGAAAATAACTCAAAAATCTCAGAAACAGCGGAGGGCCATGGAACAATCAGCACAAGCCATATGGACCATGATAAATGTGAAAAGAAATAGAAAAATAACTAGAAAATCTCACAAAAACAGCGTAGGGCAAAGTAAAACGCAGCACAACGCATATGCACCATGAGAAACTTAAAAAATATCAAAATAACTCGAAAACATCAGAAACAGCGTAGAGCAAAGTAAAATGTTTCGGCCCTACGCTGTTTCTGATATTTTCGAGTTATTTTTCTATTTTATTGATTTGTTTTCAAGTTTCTCTTGGTCCATATGGCTTGTGCTGCTTGTTACACTGCCCAGCGTTGTTCCAGAGTTCTTTGACTTATTATTTTACATTTTTGTGTTTTTCGAAGTTTCGCATCGTGCATATATGTTATGCTGCGTTTTACTTTGCTCTACACTGTTTCTGATGTTTTCGAGTTATTTTGATATTTTTTAAGTTTCTCATGGTGCATATGGGTTGTGCTGCGATTTACTTTGCCCTACGCTGTAGCTGAGATTTTCTAGTTATTTCTCTATTTTTTTGTTTTTATTTGGAAGTTTCTCATGGTGCATATGGCTTGCGGTGCTTGTTGCAGTGCCCAGCGCAGTTTGTGAGGTTTTCGAGTTATTTTTTTACTTTTTCAATTTTTCGCAGTTTCTCCTGCTGCATATGGCTTGTGCTGCGTTTTACTTTGCCCTATGCTGTTTTTGAGATTTTCGAGTTATTTTTCGATTTCTTTTCACATTTCTCATGGTCCATATGGCTTGTGCTGATTGTTTCATGGCCCTACGCTGTTTCTGATATTTTCGAGTTATTTTTCTATTTTATTGATTTGTTTTCGAGTTTCTCTTGGTCCATATGGCTTGTGCTGCTTGTTACACTGCCCAGCGTTGTTCCAGAGTTCTTTGACTTATTATTTTACATTTTTGTGTTTTTCGAAGTTTCTCATCGTGCATATATGTTATGCTGCGTTTTACTTTGCTCTACACTGTTTCTGATGTTTTCGAGTTATTTTGATATTTTTTAAGTTTCTCATGGTGCATATGGGTTGTGCTGCGATTTACTTTGCCCTAGGCTGTAGCTGAGATTTTCTAGTTATTTCTCTATTTTTTTGTTTTTATTTGGAAGTTTCTCATGGTGCATATGGCTTGCGCTGCTTGTTGCAGTGCCCAGCGCAGTTTGTGAGGTTTTCGAGTTATTTTTTTACTTTTTCTATTTTTCGCAGTTTCTCCTGCTGCATATGGCTTGTGTTGCGTTTTACTTTGCCCTATGCTGTTTTTGAGATTTTCGAGTTATTTTTCTATTTCTTTTCACATTTCTCAAGGTCCATATGGCTTGTGCTGCTTATTACAGTGCCCAACGCAGTTTCTTAGGTTTTCGAGTTATTTTTTTACATTTTCAATTTTTCCAAGTTTCTCCTGCTGCATATGGGTTGTGCTGCGTTTTACTTTGCCCTCCGCTGTTTCCGAGAATTTCGAGTTATTTTTCTATTTCTTTTCACATTTCTCATGGTCCATATGGCTTGTGCTGATTGTTTCATGGCCCTACGCTGTTTCTGATATTTTCGAGTTATTTTTCTATTTTATTGATTTGTTTTCAAGTTTCTCTTGGTCCATATGGCTTGTGCTGCTTGTTACACTGCCCAGCGTTGTTCCAGAGTTCTTTGACTTATTATTTTACATTTTTGTGTTTTTCGAAGTTTCTCATCGTGCATATATGTTATGCTGCGTTTTACTTTGCTCTACACTGTTTCTGATGTTTTCGAGTTATTTTGATATTTTTTAAGTTTCTCATGGTGCATATGGGTTGTGCTGCGATTTACTTTGCCCTACGCTGTAGCTGAGATTTTCTAGTTATTTCTCTATTTTTTTGTTTTTATTTGGAAGTTTCTCATGGTGCATATGGCTTGCGCTGCTTGTTGCAGTGCCCAGCGCAGTTTGTGAGGTTTTCGAGTTATTTTTTTACTTTTTCAATTTTTCGAAGTTTCTCCTGCTGCATATGGCTTGTGCTGCGTTTTACTTTGCCCTATGCTGTTTTTGAGATTTTCGAGTTATTTTTCGATTTCTTTTCACATTTCTCAAGGTCCATATGGCTTGTGCTGCTTATTACAGTGCCCAACGCAGTTTCTGATATTTTCGAGTTATTTTTCTATTTTATTGATTTGTTTTCAAGTTTCCCTTGGTCCATATGGTTTGTGCTGCTTGTTACACTGCCCAGCGTTGTTCCAGAGTTCTTTGACTTATTATTTTACATTTTTATGTTTTTCGAAGTTTCTCATGGTGCATATGGGTTGTGCTGCGATTTACTTTGCCCTACGCTGTAGCTGAGATTTTCTAGTTATTTCTCTATTTTGTTGTTTTTATTTGGAAGTTTCTCATGGTGCATATGGCTTGCGCTGCTTGTTGCAATGCCCAGAGCCGTTTGTGAGGTTTTCGAGTTAGTTTTTTACTTTTTCAATTTTTCGAAGTTTCTCCTGCTGCATATGGCTTGTGCTGCGTTTTACTTTGCCCTATGCTGTTTTTGAGATTTTCGAGTTATTTTTCGATTTCTTTTCACATTTCTCAAGGTCCATATGGCTTGTGCTGCTTATTACAGTGCCCAACGCAGTTTCTTAGGTTTTCGAGTTATTTTTTTACTTTTTCAATTCTTCCAAGTTTCTCCTGCTGCATATGGGTTGTGCTGCGTTTTACTTTGCCCTCCGCTGTTTCTGAGATTTTCGAGTTATTTTTCTATTTCTTTTCACATTTCTCATGGTCCATATGGCTTGTGCTGATTGTTCCATGGCCCTACGCTGTTTCTGATATTTTCGAGTTATTTTTCTATTTTTTTTATTTGTTTTCAAGTTTCTCTTGGTCCATATGGCTTGTGCTGCTTGTTACACTGCCCAGCGTTGTTCCAGAGTTCTTTGACTTATTATTTTACATTTTTGTGTTTTTCGAAGTTTCTCATCGTGCATATATGTTATGCTGCGTTTTACTTTGCTCTACACTGTTTCTGATGTTTGCGAGTTATTTTGATATTTTTTAAGTTTCTCATGGTGCATATGGGTTGTGCTGCGATTTACTTTGCCCTACGCTGTAGCTGAGATTTTCTAGTTATTTCTCTATTTTGTTGTTTTTATTTGGAAGTTTCTCATGGTGCATATGGCTTGCGCTGCTTGTTGCAGTGCCCAGCGCAGTTTGTGAGTTTTTCGAGTTATTGTTTTACTTTTTCAGTTTTTCGAAGTTTCCCCTGCTGCATATGGGTGGTGCTACGTTTTACTTCGCCCTACGCTGTTTCTGAGATTTTCGAGTTATTTCTCTATTGTTTTGTTATGTTTGGAAGTTTCTCATGGTGCATATAGTTTGTGCTGCGTTTTACTTTGCCCTCCGCTGTTTCTGAGATTTTCGAGTTATTTTTCGATTTCTTTTCACATTTCTCAAGGTCCATATGGCTTGTGCTGCTTATTACAGTGCCCAACGCAGTTTCTTAGGTTTTCGAGTTATTTTTTTACTTTTTCAATTCTTCCAAGTTTCTCCTGCTGCATATGGGTTGTGCTGCGTTTTACTTTGCCCTCCGCTGTTTCTGAGATTTTCGAGTTATTTTTCTATTTCTTTTCACATTTCTCATGGTCCATTTGGCTTGAGCTGATTGTTCCATGGCCCTACGCTGTTTCTGATATTTTCGAGTTATTTTTCTATTTTCTGGATTTGTTTTCAAGTTTCTCCTGGTCCATATGGCTTGTGCTGCTTGGTACACTGCGCAGCGTTGTTCCAGACTTTTTCGACTTAGTTTTTTACGTTTTTGTGTTTTCCGAAGTTTCTCATCGTGCATATGTGTTGTGCTGCTTTTTACTTTGCTGTACACTGTTTCTGATGTTTTCGAGTTATTTTGATATTTTTTAAGTTTCTCATGGTGCATATGGCTTGTGCTGCATGTTGCAGTTCCCAGCTCAGTTGCTCAGTTTTTCGAGTTATTTTTTTACTTTTTCTGTTTTTCGAAGTTTCCCCTGCTGCATATGGGTGGTGCTGCGTTTTACTTTGCCCTCCGCTGTTTCTGAGATTTTCGAGTTATTTTTCTATTTCTTTTCACATTTCTCATGGTCCATATGGCTTGTGCTGATTGTTCCATGGCCCTACGCTGTTTCTGATATTTTCGAGTTATTTTTCTATTTTATTGATTTGTTTTCAAGTTTCTCTTGGTCCATATGGCTTGTGCTGCTTCTTACACTGCCCAGCGTTCTTCCAGACTTTTATGACTCATTTTTTTACATTTTTATTTTTTTCGAAGTTTCTCATCGTGCATATGTGTTGTGCTGCGTTTTACTTTGCTCTACGCTGTTTCTGATGTTTTCGAGTTCTTTTGATATTTTTTAAGTTTCTCATGGTGCATATGGGTTGTGCTGCTTGTTGCAGTTCCCAGCTCAGTTGCTCAGTTTTTCGAGTTATTTTTTTACTTTTTCAGTTTTTCGAAGTTTCCCCTGCTGCATATGGCTGGTGCTGCGTTTTACTTTGCCCTACGCTGTTTCTGAGATTTTCGAGTTATTTTTCGATTTCTTTTCACATTTCTCATGGTCCATATGGCTTGTGCTGCTTGTTACAGTGCCAAACGCAGTTTCTGAGGTTTTCGAGTTATTTTTTCACTTTTTCAATTTGTCGAAGTTTCCCCTGCTGCATATGGGTGGTGCTGCGTTCTACTTTGCCCTACGCTGTTTCTGAGATTTTCGAGTTATTTTTCTATTTCTTTTCACATTTCTCATGGTCCATATGGCTTGTGCTGATTGTTTCATGGCCCTACGCTGTTTCTGATATTTTCGAGTTATTTTTCTATTTTATTGATTTGTTTTCAAGTTTCTCTTGGTCCATATGGCTTGTGCTGCTTGTTACACTGCCCAGCGTTGTTCCAGCGTTCTTTGACTTATTATTTTACATTTTTGTGTTTTTCGAAGTTTCTCATCGTGCATATATGTTATGCTGCGTTTTACTTTGCTCTACACTGTTTCTGATGTTTTCGAGTTATTTTGATATTTTTTAAGTTTCTCATGGTGCATATGGGTTGTGCTGCGATTTACTTTGCCCTAGGCTGTAGCTGAGATTTTCTAGTTATTTCTCTATTTTTTTGTTTTTATTTGGAAGTTTATCATGGTGCATATGGCTTGCGGTGCTTGTTGCAGTGCCCAGCGCAGTTTGTGAGGTTTTCGAGTTATTTTTTTACTTTTTCTATTTTTCGCAGTTTCAATGCTGCATATGGCTTGTGTTGCGTTTTACTTTGCCCTATGCTGTTTTTGAGATTTTGGAGTTATATTTCGATTTATTTTCACATTTCTCAAGGTCCATATGGCTTGTGCTGCTTATTACAGTGCCCAACGCAGTTTCTTAGGTTTTCGAGTTATTTTTTTACATTTTCAATTTTTCCAAGTTTCTCCTGCTGCATATGGGTTGTGCTGCGTTTTACTTTGCCCTCCGCTGTTTCTGAGATTTTCGAGTTATTTTTCTATTTCTTTTCACATTTCTCATGGTCCATATGGCTTGTGCTGATTGTTCCATGGCCCTACGCTGTTTCTGATATTTTCGAGTTATTTTTCTATTTTTTTTATTTGTTTTCAAGTTTCTCTTGGTCCATATGGCTTGTGCTGCTTGTTACACTGCCCAGCGTTGTTCCAGAGTTCTTTGACTTATTATTTTACATTTTTGTGTTTTTCGAAGTTTCTCATCGTGCATATATGTTATGCTGCGTTTTACTTTGCTCTACACTGTTTCTGATGTTTGCGAGTTATTTTGATATTTTTTAAGTTTCTCATGGTGCATATGGGTTGTGCTGCGATTTACTTTGCCCTACGCTGTAGCTGAGATTTTCTAGTTATTTCTCTATTTTGTTGTTTTTATTTGGAAGTTTCTCATGGTGCATATGGCTTGCGCTGCTTGTTGCAGTGCCCAGCGCAGTTTGTGAGTTTTTCGAGTTATTGTTTTACTTTTTCAGTTTTTCGAAGTTTCCCCTGCTGCATATGGGTGGTGCTGCGTTTTACTTCGCCCTACGCTGTTTCTGAGATTTTCGAGTTATTTCTCTATTGTTTTGTTATGTTTGGAAGTTTCTCATGGTGCATATAGTTTGTGCTGCGTTTTACTTTGCCCTCCGCTGTTTCTGAGATTTTCGAGTTATTTTTCGATTTCTTTTCACATTTCTCAAGGTCCATATGGCTTGTGCTGCTTATTACAGTGCCCAACGCAGTTTCTTAGGTTTTCGAGTTATTTTTTTACTTTTTCAATTCTTCCAAGTTTCTCCTGCTGCATATGGGTTGTGCTGCGTTTTACTTTGCCCTCCGCTGTTTCTGAGATTTTCGAGTTATTTTTCTATTTCTTTTCACATTTCTCATGGTCCATTTGGCTTGAGCTGATTGTTCCATGGCCCTACGCTGTTTCTGATATTTTCGAGTTATTTTTCTATTTTCTGGATTTGTTTTCAAGTTTCTCCTGGTCCATATGGCTTGTGCTGCTTGGTACACTGCGCAGCGTTGTTCCAGACTTTTTCGACTTAGTTTTTTACTTTTTTGTGTTTTCCGAAGTTTCTCATCGTGCATATGTGTTGTGCTGCTTTTTACTTTGCTGTACACTGTTTCTGATGTTTTCGAGTTATTTTGATATTTTTTAAGTTTCTCATGGTGCATATGGCTTGTGCTGCTGTTGCAGTTCCCAGCTCAGTTGCTCAGTTTTTCGAGTTATTTTTTTACTTTTTCTGTTTTTCGAAGTTTCCCCTGCTGCATATGGGTGGTGCTGCGTTTTACTTTGCCCTCCGCTGTTTCTGAGATTTTCGAGTTATTTTTCTATTTCTTTTCACATTTCTCATGGTCCATATGGCTTGTGCTGATTGTTCCATGGCCCTACGCTGTTTCTGATATTTTCGAGTTATTTTTCTATTTTATTGATTTGTTTTCAAGTTTCTCTTGGTCCATATGGCTTGTGCTGCTTCTTACACTGCCCAGCGTTCTTCCAGACTTTTATGACTCATTTTTTTACATTTTTATTTTTTTCGAAGTTTCTCATCGTGCATATGTGTTGTGCTGCGTTTTACTTTGCTCTACGCTGTTTCTGATGTTTTCGAGTTCTTTTGATATTTTTTAAGTTTCTCATGGTGCATATGGGTTGTGCTGCTTGTTGCAGTTCCCAGCTCAGTTGCTCAGTTTTTCGAGTTATTTTTTTACTTTTTCAGTTTTTCGAAGTTTCCCCTGCTGCATATGGCTGGTGCTGCGTTTTACTTTGCCCTACGCTGTTTCTGAGATTTTCGAGTTATTTTTCGATTTCTTTTCACATTTCTCATGGTCCATATGGCTTGTGCTGCTTGTTACAGTGCCAAACGCAGTTTCTGAGGTTTTCGAGTTATTTTTTCACTTTTTCAATTTGTCGAAGTTTCCCCTGCTGCATATGGGTGGTGCTGCGTTCTACTTTGCCCTACGCTGTTTCTGAGATTTTCGAGTTATTTTTCTATTTTTTTTCACATTTCTCATGGTCCATATGGCTTGTGCTGATTGTTTCATGGCCCTACGCTGTTTCTGATATTTTCGAGTTATTTTTCTATTTTATTGATTTGTTTTCAAGTTTCTCTTGGTCCATATGGCTTGTGCTGCTTGTTACACTGCCCAGCGTTGTTCCAGCGTTCTTTGACTTATTATTTTACATTTTTGTGTTTTTCGAAGTTTCTCATCGTGCATATATGTTATGCTGCGTTTTACTTTGCTCTACACTGTTTCTGATGTTTTCGAGTTATTTTGATATTTTTTAAGTTTCTCATGGTGCATATGGGTTGTGCTGCGATTTACTTTGCCCTACGCTGTAGCTGAGATTTTCTAGTTATTTCTCTATTTTTTTGTTTTTATTTGGAAGTTTCTCATGGTGCATATGGCTTGCGGTGCTTGTTGCAGTGCCCAGCGCCGTTTGTGAGGTTTTCGAGTTATTTTTTTACTTTTTCAATTTTTCGCAGTTTCTCCTGCTGCATATGGCTTGTGCTGCGTTTTACTTTGCCCTATGCTGTTTTTGAGATTTTCGAGTTATTTTTCGATTTCTTTTCACATTTCTCATGGTCCATATGGCTTGTGCTGATTGTTTCATGGCCCTACGCTGTTTCTGATATTTTCGAGTTATTTTTCTATTTTATTGATTTGTTTTCAAGTTTCTCTTGGTCCATATGGCTTGTGCTGCTTGTTACATTGCCCAGCGTTGTTCCAGAGTTCTTTGACTTATTATTTTACATTTTTGTGTTTTTCGAAGTTTCTCATCGTGCATATATGTTATGCTGCGTTTTACTTTGCTCTACACTGTTTCTGATGTTTTCGAGTTATTTTGATATTTTTTAAGTTTCTCATGGTGCATATGGGTTGTGCTGCGATTTACTTTGCCCTAGGCTGTAGCTGAGATTTTCTAGTTATTTCTCTATTTTTTTGTTTTTATTTGGAAGTTTCTCATGGTGCATATGGCTTGCGGTGCTTGTTGCAGTGCCCAGCGCAGTTTGTGAGGTTTTCGAGTTATTTTTTTACTTTTTCTATTTTTCGCAGTTTCTCCTGCTGCATATGGCTTGTGTTGCGTTTTACTTTGCCCTATGCTGTTTTTGAGATTTTGGAGTTATATTTCGATTTATTTTCACATTTCTCAAGGTCCATATGGCTTGTGCTGCTTATTACAGTGCCCAACGCAGTTTCTTAGGTTTTCGAGTTATTTTTTTACATTTTCAATTTTTCCAAGTTTCTCCTGCTGCATATGGGTTGTGCTGCGTTTTACTTTGCCCTCCGCTGTTTCCGAGATTTTCGAGTTATTTTTCTATTTCTTTTCACATTTCTCATGGTCCATTTGGCTTGAGCTGATTGTTCCATGGCCCTACGCTGTTTCTGATATTTTCGAGTTATTTTTCTATTTTATGGATTTGTTTTCAAGTTTCTCCTGGTCCATATGGCTTGTGCTGCTTAGTACACTGCGCAGCGTTGTTCCAGACTTTTTCGACTTAGTTTTTTACTTTTTTGTGTTTTCCGAAGTTTCTCATCGTGCATATGTGTTGTGCTGCTTTTTACTTTGCTGTACACTGTTTCTGATGTTTTCGAGTTATTTTGATATTTTTTAAGTTTCTCATGGTGCATATGGCTTGTGCTGCTTGTTGCAGTTCCCAGCTCAGTTGCTCAGTTTTTCGAGTTATTTTTTTACTTTTTCTGTTTTTCGAAGTTTCCCCTGCTGCATATGGGTGGTGCTGCGTTTTACTTTGCCCTCCGCTGTTTCTGAATTTTCGAGTTATTTTTCTATTTCTTTTCACATTTCTCATGGTCCATATGGCTTGTGCTGATTGTTCCATGGCCCTACGCTGTTTCTGATATTTTCGAGTTATTTTTCTATTTTATTGATTTGTTTTCAAGTTTCTCTTGGTCCATATGGCTTGTGCTGCTTCTTACACTGCCCAGCGTTCTTCCAGACTTTTATGACTCATTTTTTTACATTTTTATTTTTTTCGAAGTTTCTCATCGTGCATATGTGTTGTGCTGCGTTTTACTTTGCTCTACGCTGTTTCTGATGTTTTCGAGTTCTTTTGATATTTTTTAAGTTTCTCATGGTGCATATGGGTTGTGCTGCGATTTACTTTGCCCTACGCTGTAGCTGAGATTTTCTAGTTATTTCTCTATTTTTTTGTTTTTATTTGGAAGTTTCTCATGGTGCATATGGCTTGCGGTGCTTGTTGCAGTGCCCAGCGCAGTTTGTGAGGTTTTCGAGTTATTTTTTTACTTTTTCAATTTTTCGCAGTTTCTCCTGCTGCATATGGCTTGTGCTGCGTTTTACTTTGCCCTATGCTGTTTTTGAGATTTTCGAGTTATTTTTCGATTTCTTTTCACATTTCTCATGGTCCATATGGCTTGTGCTGATTGTTTCATGGCCCTACGCTGTTTCTGATATTTTCGAGTTATTTTTCTATTTTATTGATTTGTTTTCAAGTTTCTCTTGGTCCATATGGCTTGTGCTGCTTGTTACATTGCCCAGCGTTGTTCCAGAGTTCTTTGACTTATTATTTTACATTTTTGTGTTTTTCGAAGTTTCTCATCGTGCATATATGTTATGCTGCGTTTTACTTTGCTCTACACTGTTTCTGATGTTTTCGAGTTATTTTGATATTTTTTAAGTTTCTCATGGTGCATATGGGTTGTGCTGCGATTTACTTTGCCCTAGGCTGTAGCTGAGATTTTCTAGTTATTTCTCTATTTTTTTGTTTTTATTTGGAAGTTTCTCATGGTGCATATGGCTTGCGGTGCTTGTTGCAGTGCCCAGCGCAGTTTGTGAGGTTTTCGAGTTATTTTTTTACTTTTTCTATTTTTCGCAGTTTCTCCTGCTGCATATGGCTTGTGTTGCGTTTTACTTTGCCCTATGCTGTTTTTGAGATTTTGGAGTTATATTTCGATTTATTTTCACATTTCTCAAGGTCCATATGGCTTGTGCTGCTTATTACAGTGCCCAACGCAGTTTCTTAGGTTTTCGAGTTATTTTTTTACATTTTCAATTTTTCCAAGTTTCTCCTGCTGCATATGGGTTGTGCTGCGTTTTACTTTGCCCTCCGCTGTTTCCGAGATTTTCGAGTTATTTTTCTATTTCTTTTCACATTTCTCATGGTCCATTTGGCTTGAGCTGATTGTTCCATGGCCCTACGCTGTTTCTGATATTTTCGAGTTATTTTTCTATTTTCTGGATTTGTTTTCAAGTTTCTCCTGGTCCATATGGCTTGTGCTGCTTGGTACACTGCGCAGCGTTGTTCCAGACTTTTTCGACTTAGTTTTTTACTTTTTTGTGTTTTCCGAAGTTTCTCATCGTGCATATGTGTTGTGCTGCTTTTTACTTTGCTGTACACTGTTTCTGATGTTTTCGAGTTATTTTGATATTTTTTAAGTTTCTCATGGTGCATATGGCTTGTGCTGCTTGTTGCAGTTCCCAGCTCAGTTGCTCAGTTTTTCGAGTTATTTTTTTACTTTTTCTGTTTTTCGAAGTTTCCCCTGCTGCATATGGGTGGTGCTGCGTTTTACTTTGCCCTCCGCTGTTTCTGAATTTTCGAGTTATTTTTCTATTTCTTTTCACATTTCTCATGGTCCATATGGCTTGTGCTGATTGTTCCATGGCCCTACGCTGTTTCTGATATTTTCGAGTTATTTTTCTATTTTATTGATTTGTTTTCAAGTTTCTCTTGGTCCATATGGCTTGTGCTGCTTCTTACACTGCCCAGCGTTCTTCCAGACTTTTATGACTCATTTTTTTACATTTTTATTTTTTTCGAAGTTTCTCATCGTGCATATGTGTTGTGCTGCGTTTTACTTTGCTCTACGCTGTTTCTGATGTTTTCGAGTTCTTTTGATATTTTTTAAGTTTCTCATGGTGCATATGGGTTGTGCTGCGATTTACTTTGCCCTACGCTGTAGCTGAGATTTTCTAGTTATTTCTCTATTTTTTTGTTTTGATTTGGAAGTTTCTCATGGTGCATATGGCTTGCGGTGCTTGTTGCAGTGCCCAGCGCAGTTTGTGAGGTTTTCGAGTTATTTTTTTACTTTTTCAATTTTTCGCAGTTTCTCCTGCTGCATATGGCTTGTGCTGCGTTTTACTTTGCCCTATGCTGTTTTTGAGATTTTCCAGTTATTTTTCGATTTCTTTTCACATTTCTCATGGTCCATATGGCTTGTGCTGATTGTTTCATGGCCCTACGCTGTTTCTGATATTTTCGAGTTATTTTTCTATTTTATTGATTTGTTTTCAAGTTTCTCTTGGTCCATATGGCTTGTGCTGCTTGTTACATTGCCCAGCGTTGTTCCAGAGTTCTTTGACTTATTATTTTACATTTTTGTGTTTTTCGAAGTTTCTCATCGTGCATATATGTTATGCTGCGTTTTACTTTGCTCTACACTGTTTCTGATGTTTTCGAGTTATTTTGATATTTTTTAAGTTTCTCATGGTGCATATGGGTTGTGCTGCGATTTACTTTGCCCTAGGCTGTAGCTGAGATTTTCTAGTTATTTCTCTATTTTTTTGTTTTTATTTGGAAGTTTCTCATGGTGCATATGGCTTGCGGTGCTTGTTGCAGTGCCCAGCGCAGTTTGTGAGGTTTTCGAGTTATTTTTTTACTTTTTCTATTTTTCGCAGTTTCTCCTGCTGCATATGGCTTGTGTTGCGTTTTACTTTGCCCTATGCTGTTTTTGAGATTTTGGAGTTATATTTCGATTTATTTTCACATTTCTCAAGGTCCATATGGCTTGTGCTGCTTATTACAGTGCCCAACGCAGTTTCTTAGGTTTTCGAGTTATTTTTTTACATTTTCAATTTTTCCAAGTTTCTCCTGCTGCATATGGGTTGTGCTGCGTTTTACTTTGCCCTCCGCTGTTTCCGAGATTTTCGAGTTATTTTTCTATTTCTTTTCACATTTCTCATGGTCCATTTGGCTTGAGCTGATTGTTCCATGGCCCTACGCTGTTTCTGATATTTTCGAGTTATTTTTCTATTTTCTGGATTTGTTTTCAAGTTTCTCCTGGTCCATATGGCTTGTGCTGCTTGGTACACTGCGCAGCGTTGTTCCAGACTTTTTCGACTTAGTTTTTTACTTTTTTGTGTTTTCCGAAGTTTCTCATCGTGCATATGTGTTGTGCTGCTTTTTACTTTGCTGTACACTGTTTCTGATGTTTTCGAGTTATTTTGATATTTTTTAAGTTTCTCATGGTGCATATGGCTTGTGCTGCTTGTTGCAGTTCCCAGCTCAGTTGCTCAGTTTTTCGAGTTATTTTTTTACTTTTTCTGTTTTTCGAAGTTTCCCCTGCTGCATATGGGTGGTGCTGCGTTTTACTTTGCCCTCCGCTGTTTCTGAATTTTCGAGTTATTTTTCTATTTCTTTTCACATTTCTCATGGTCCATATGGCTTGTGCTGATTGTTCCATGGCCCTACGCTGTTTCTGATATTTTCGAGTTATTTTTCTATTTTATTGATTTGTTTTCAAGTTTCTCTTGGTCCATATGGCTTGTGCTGCTTCTTACACTGCCCAGCGTTCTTCCAGACTTTTATGACTCATTTTTTTACATTTTTATTTTTTTCGAAGTTTCTCATCGTGCATATGTGTTGTGCTGCGTTTTACTTTGCTCTACGCTGTTTCTGATGTTTTCGAGTTCTTTTGATATTTTTTAAGTTTCTCATGGTGCATATGGGTTGTGCTGCGATTTACTTTGCCCTACGCTGTAGCTGAGATTTTCTAGTTATTTCTCTATTTTTTTGTTTTGATTTGGAAGTTTCTCATGGTGCATATGGCTTGCGGTGCTTGTTGCAGTGCCCAGCGCAGTTTGTGAGGTTTTCGAGTTATTTTTTTACTTTTTCAATTTTTCGCAGTTTCTCCTGCTGCATATGGCTTGTGCTGCGTTTTACTTTGCCCTATGCTGTTTTTGAGATTTTCGAGTTATTTTTCGATTTCTTTTCACATTTCTCATGGTCCATATGGCTTGTGCTGATTGTTTCATGGCCCTACGCTGTTTCTGATATTTTCGAGTTATTTTTCTATTTTATTGATTTGTTTTCGAGTTTCTCTTGGTCCATATGGCTTGTGCTGCTTGTTACACTGCCCAGCGTTGTTCCAGAGTTCTTTGACTTATTATTTTACATTTTTGTGTTTTTCGAAGTTTCTCATCGTGCATATATGTTATGCTGCGTTTTACTTTGCTCTACACTGTTTCTGATGTTTTCGAGTTATTTTGATATTTTTTAAGTTTCTCATGGTGCATATGGGTTGTGCTGCGATTTACTTTGCTCTAGGCTGTAGCTGAGATTTTCTAGTTATTTCTCTATTTTTTTGTTTTTATTTGGAAGTTTCTCATGGTGCATATGGCTTGCGGTGCTTGTTGCAGTGCCCAGCGCAGTTTGTGAGGTTTTCGAGTTATTTTTTTACATTTTCAATTTTTCCAAGTTTCTCCTGCTGCATATGGGTTGTGCTGCGTTTTACTTTGCCCTCCGCTGTTTCCGAGATTTTCGAGTTATTTTTCTATTTCTTTTCACATTTCTCATGGTCCATATGGCTTGTGCTGATTGTTTCATGGCCCGACGCTGTTTCTGATATTTTCGAGTTATTTTTCTATTTTATTGATTTGTTTTCAAGTTTCTCTTGGTCCATATGGCTTGTGCTGCTTGTTACACTGCCCAGCGTTGTTCCAGAGTTCTTTGACTTATTATTTTACATTTTTGTGTTTTTCGAAGTTTCTCATCGTGCATATATGTTATGCTGCGATTTACTTTGCCCTACGCTGTAGCTGAGATTTTCTAGTTATTTTGATATTTTTTAAGTTTCTCATGGTGCATATGGCTTGCGCTGCTTGTTGCAGTGCCCAGCGCAGTTTGTGAGGTTTTCGAATTATTTTTTTACTTTTTCAATTTTTCGAAGTTTCTCCTGCTGCATATGGCTTGTGCTGCGTTTTACTTTGCCCTATGCTGTTTTTGAGATTTTCGAGTTATTTTTCGATTTCTTTTCACATTTCTCAAGGTCCATATGGCTTGTGCTGCTTATTACAGTGCCCAACGCAGTTTCTGATATTTTCGAGTTATTTTTCTATTTTATTGATTTGTTTTCAAGTTTCCCTTGGTCCATATGGCTTGTGCTGCTTGTTACACTGCCCAGCGTTGTTCCAGAGTTCTTTGACTTATTATTTTACATTTTTATGTTTTTCGAAGTTTCTCATGGTGCATATGGGTTGTGCTGCGATTTACTTTACCCTACGCTGTAGCTGAGATTTTCTAGTTATTTCTCTATTTTGTTGTTTTTATTTGGAAGTTTCTCATGGTGCATATGGCTTGCGCTGCTTGTTGCAGTGCCCAGCGCAGTTTGTGAGGTTTTCGAGTTAGTTTTTTACTTTTTCAATTTTTCGAAGTTTCTCCTGCTGCATATGGCTTGTGCTGCGTTTTACTTTGCCCTATGCTGTTTTTGAGATTTTCGAGTTATTTTTCGATTTCTTTTCACATTTCTCAAGGTCCATATGGCTTGTGCTGCTTATTACAGTGCCCAACGCAGTTTCTTAGGTTTTCGAGTTATTTTTTTACTTTTTCAATTCTTCCAAGTTTCTCCTGCTGCATATGGGTTGTGCTGCGTTTTACTTTGCCCTCCGCTGTTTCTGAGATTTTCGAGTTATTTTTCTATTTCTTTTCACATTTCTCATGGTCCATATGGCTTGTGCTGATAGTTCCATGGCCCTACGCTGTTTCTGATATTTTCGAGTTATTTTTCTATTTTTTTTATTTGTTTTCAAGTTTCTCTTGGTCCATATGGCTTGTGCTGCTTGTTACACTGCCCAGCGTTGTTCCAGAGTTCTTTGACTTATTATTTTACATTTTTGTGTTTTTCGAAGTTTCTCATCGTGCATATATGTTATGCTGCGTTTTACTTTGCTCTACACTGTTTCTGATGTTTTCGAGTTATTTTGATATTTTTTAAGTTTCTCATGGTGCATATGGGTTGTGCTGCGATTTACTTTGCCCTAGGCTGTAGCTGAGATTTTCTAGTTATTTCTATATTTTTTTGTTTTTATTTGGAAGTTTCTCATGGTGCATATGGCTTGCGCTGCTTGTTGCAGTGCCCAGCGCAGTTTGTGAGTTTTTCGAGTTATTGTTTTACTTTTTCAGTTTTTCGAAGTTTCCCCTGCTGCATATGGCTGGTGCTGCGTTTTACTTTGCCCTCCGCTGTTTCTGAGATTTTCGAGTTATTTTTCGATTTCTTTTCACATTTCTCATGGTCCATATGGCTTGTGCTGCTTGGTACACTGCCCAGCGTTTTTCCAGACTTTTCCGACTTAGTTTTTTACTTTTTTGTGTTTTCCGAAGTTTCTCTTCGTGCATATGTGTTGTGCTGCATTTTACTTTGCTCTACACTGTTTCTGATGTTTTCGAGTTATTTTGATATTTTTTAAGTTTCTCATTGTGGATATGGCTTGTGCTGCTTGTTGCAGTGCCAAGCGCAGTTTCTGAGTTTTTCGAGTTATTTTTCTATTTCTTTTCACATTTCTCATGGTCCATATGGCTTGTGCTGATTGTTCCATGGCCCTCCGCTGTTTCTGATATCTTCGAGTTATTTTTCTATTTTTTTGATTTGTTTTCAATTTGCTCTTGGTCCATATGGCTTGTGCTGCTTGGTACACTGCGCAGCGTTGTTCCAGACTTTTTCGACTTAAGTTTTTACTTTTTTGTTTTTTTCGAAGTTTCTCATCGTGCATATGTGTTGTGCTGCGTTTTACTTTGCTCTACGCTGTTTCTGATGTTTTCGAGTTCTTTTGATATTTTTTAAGTTTCTCATTGTGCATATGGGTTGTGCTGCTTGTTGCAGTTCCCAGCTCAGTTGCTCAGTTTTTCGAGTTATTTTTTACTTTTTCAGTTTTTCGAAGTTTCCCCTGCTGCATATGGCTGGTGCTGCGTTTTACTTTGCCCTCCGCTGTTTCTGAGATTTTCGAGTTATTTTTCGATTTCTTTTCACATTTCTCATGGTCCATATGGCTTGTGCTGCTTGTTACAGTGCCAAACGCAGCTTCTGAGGTTTTCGAGTTATTTTTTCACTTTTTCAATTTGTCGAAGTTTCCCCTGCTGCATATGGGTTGTGCTGCGTTCTACTTTGCCCTCCGCTGTTTCCGAGATTTTCGAGTTATTTTTCTATTTCTTTTCACATTTCTCATGGTCCATATGGCTTGTGCTGATTGTTTCATGGCCCTACGCTGTTTCTGATATTTTCGAGTTATTTTTCTATTTCATTGATTTGTTTTCAAGTTTCTCTTGGTCCATATGGCTTGTGCTGCTTGTTACACTGCCCAGCGTTGTTCCAGAGTTCTTTGACTTATTATTTTACATTTTTGTGTTTTTCGAAGTTGCTCATCGTGCGTAATGCTGCGTTTTACTTTGCTCTACACTGTTTCTGATGTTTTCGAGTTATTTTGATATTTTTTAAGTTTCTCATGGTGCATATGGGTTGTGCTGCGATTTACTTTGCCCTAGGCTGTAGCTGAGATTTTCTAGTTATTTCTCTATTTTTTTGTTTTTATTTGGAAGTTTCTCATGGTGCATATGGCTTGCGGTGCTTGTTGCAGTGCCCAGCGCAGTTTGTGAGGTTTTCGAGTTATTTTTTTACTTTTTCTATTTTTCGCAGTTTCTCCTGCTGCATATGGCTTGTGTTGCGTTTTACTTTGCCCTATGCTGTTTTTGAGATTTTCGAGTTATTTTTCGATTTCTTTTCACATTTCTCAAGGTCCATATGGCTTGTGCTGCTTATTACAGTGCCCAACGCAGTTTCTTAGGTTTTCGAGTTATTTTTTTACATTTTCAATTTTTCCAAGTTTCTCCTGCTGCATATGGGTTGTGCTGCGTTTTACTTTGCCCTCCGCTGTTTCCGAGATTTTCGAGTTATTTTTCTATTTCTTTTCACATTTCTCATGGTCCATTTGGCTTGAGCTGATTGTTCCATGGCCCTACGCTGTTTCTGATATTTTCGAGTTATTTTTCTATTTTATGGATTTGTTTTCAAGTTTCTCCTGGTCCATATGGCTTGTGCTGCTTGGTACACTGCGCAGCGTTGTTCCAGACTTTTTCGACTTAGTTTTTTACTTTTTTGTGTTTTCCGAAGTTTCTCATCGTGCATATGTGTTGTGCTGCTTTTTACTTTGCTGTACACTGTTTCTGATGTTTTCGAGTTATTTTGATATTTTTTAAGTTTCTCATGGTGCATATGGCTTGTGCTGCTTGTTGCAGTTCCCAGCTCAGTTGCTCAGTTTTTCGAGTTATTTTTATACTTTTTCTGTTTTTCGAAGTTTCCCCTGCTGCATATGGGTGGTGCTGCGTTTTACTTTGCCCTCCGCTGTTTCTGAGATTTTCGAGTTATTTTTCTATTTCTTTTCACATTTCTCATGGTCCATATGGCTTGTGCTGATTGTTCCATGGCCCTACGCTGTTTCTGATATTTTCGAGTTATTTTTCTATTTTATTGATTTGTTTTCAAGTTTCTCTTGGTCCATATGGCTTGTGCTGCTTCTTACACTGCCCAGCGTTCTTCCAGACTTTTATGACTCATTTTTTTACATTTTTATTTTTTTCGAAGTTTCTCATCGTGCATATGTGTTGTGCTGCGTTTTACTTTGCTCTACGCTGTTTCTGATGTTTTCGAGTTCTTTTGATATTTTTTAAGTTTCTCATGGTGCATATGGGTTGTGCTGCTTGTTGCAGTTCCCAGCTCAGTTGCTCAGTTTTTCGAGTTATTTTTTTACTTTTTCAGTTTTTCGAAGTTTCCCCTGCTGCATATGGCTGGTGCTGCGTTTTACTTTGCCCTCCGCTGTTTCTGAGATTTTCGAGTTATTTTTCGATTTCTTTTCACATTTCTCATGGTCCATATGGCTTGTGCTGCTTGTTACAGTGCCAAACGCAGTTTCTGAGGTTTTCGAGTTATTTTTTCACTTTTTCAATTTGTCGAAGTTTCCCCTGCTGCATATGGGTGGTGCTGCGTTCTACTTTGCCCTACGCTGTTTCTGAGATTTTCGAGTTATTTTTCTATTTCTTTTCACATTTCTCATGGTCCATATGGCTTGTGCTGATTGTTTCATGGCCCTACGCTGTTTCTGATATTTTCGAGTTATTTTTCTATTTTATTGATTTGTTTTCAAGTTTCTCTTGGTCCATATGGCTTGTGCTGCTTGTTACACTGCCCAGCGTTGTTCCAGAGTTCTTTGACTTATTATTTTACATTTTTGTGTTTTTCGAAGTTTCTCATCGTGCATATATGTTATGCTGCGTTTTACTTTGCTCTACACTGTTTCTGATGTTTTCGAGTTATTTTGATATTTTTTAAGTTTCTCATGGTGCATATGGGTTGTGCTGCGATTTACTTTGCCCTACGCTGTAGCTGAGATTTTCTAGTTATTTCTCTATTTTTTTGTTTTTATTTGGAAGTTTCTCATGGTGCATATGGCTTGCGCTGCTTGTTGCAGTGCCCAGCGCAGTTTGTGAGGTTTTCGAGTTATTTTTTTACTTTTTCAATTTTTCGAAGTTTCTCCTGCTGCATATGGCTTGTGCTGCGTTTTACTTTGCCCTATGCTGTTTTTGAGATTTTCGAGTTATTTTTCGATTTCTTTTCACATTTCTCAAGGTCCATATGGCTTGTGCTGCTTATTACAGTGCCCAACGCAGTTTCTGATATTTTCGAGTTATTTTTCTATTTTATTGATTTGTTTTCAAATTTCCCTTGGTCCATATGGCTTGTGCTGCTTGTTACACTGCCCAGCGTTGTTCCAGAGTTCTTTGACTTATTATTTTACATTTTTATGTTTTTCGAAGTTTCTCATGGTGCATATGGGTTGTGCTGCGATTTACTTTACCCTACGCTGTAGCTGAGATTTTCTAGTTATTTCTCTATTTTGTTGTTTTTATTTGGAAGTTTCTCATGGTGCATATGGCTTGCGCTGCTTGTTGCAGTGCCCAGCGCAGTTTGTGAGGTTTTCGAGTTAGTTTTTTACTTTTTCAATTTTTCGAAGTTTCTCCTGCTGCATATGGCTTGTGCTGCGTTTTACTTTGCCCTATGCTGTTTTTGAGATTTTCGAGTTATTTTTCGATTTCTTTTCACATTTCTCAAGGTGCATATGGCTTGTGCTGCTTATTACAGTGCCCAACGCAGTTTCTTAGGTTTTCGAGTTATTTTTTTACTTTTTCAATTCTTCCAAGTTTCTCCTGCTGCATATGGGTTGTGCTGCGTTTTACTTTGCCCTCCGCTGTTTCTGAGATTTTCGAGTTATTTTTCTATTTCTTTTCACATTTCTCATGGTCCATATGGCTTGTGCTGATTGTTCCATGGCCCTACGCTGTTTCTGATATTTTCGAGTTATTTTTCTATTTTTTTTATTTGTTTTCAAGTTTCTCTTGGTCCATATGGCTTGTGCTGCTTGTTACACTGCCCAGCGTTGTTCCAGAGTTCTTTGACTTATTATTTTACATTTTTGTGTTTTTCGAAGTTTCTCATCGTGCATATATGTTATGCTGCGTTTTACTTTGCTCTACACTGTTTCTGATGTTTTCGAGTTATTTTGATATTTTTTAAGTTTCTCATGGTGCATATGGGTTGTGCTGCGATTTACTTTGCCCTAGGCTGTAGCTGAGATTTTCTAGTTATTTCTATATTTTTTTGTTTTTATTTGGAAGTTTCTCATGGTGCATATGGCTTGCGCTGCTTGTTGCAGTGCCCAGCGCAGTTTGTGAGTTTTTCGAGTTATTGTTTTACTTTTTCAGTTTTTCGAAGTTTCCCCTGCTGCATATGGCTGGTGCTGCGTTTTACTTTGCCCTCCGCTGTTTCTGAGATTTTCGAGTTATTTTTCGATTTCTTTTCACATTTCTCATGGTCCATATGGCTTGTGCTGCTTGGTACACTGCCCAGCGTTTTTCCAGACTTTTCCGACTTAGTTTTTTACTTTTTTGTGTTTTCCGAAGTTTCTCTTCGTGCATATGTGTTGTGCTGCATTTTACTTTGCTCTACACTGTTTCTGATGTTTTCGAGTTATTTTGATATTTTTTAAGTTTCTCATTGTGGATATGGCTTGTGCTGCTTGTTGCAGTGCCAAGCGCAGTTTCTGAGTTTTTCGAGTTATTTTTCTATTTCTTTTCACATTTCTCATGGTCCATATGGCTTGTGCTGATTGTTCCATGGCCCTCCGCTGTTTCTGATATCTTCGAGTTATTTTTCTATTTTTTTGATTTGTTTTCAATTTGCTCTTGGTCCATATGGCTTGTGCTGCTTGGTACACTGCGCAGCGTTGTTCCAGACTTTTTCGACTTAAGTTTTTACTTTTTTGTTTTTTTCGAAGTTTCTCATCGTGCATATGTGTTGTGCTGCGTTTTACTTTGCTCTACGCTGTTTCTGATGTTTTCGAGTTCTTTTGATATTTTTTAAGTTTCTCATTGTGCATATGGGTTGTGCTGCTTGTTGCAGTTCCCAGCTCAGTTGCTCAGTTTTTCGAGTTATTTTTTACTTTTTCAGTTTTTCGAAGTTTCCCCTGCTGCATATGGCTGGTGCTGCGTTTTACTTTGCCCTCCGCTGTTTCTGAGATTTTCGAGTTATTTTTCGATTTCTTTTCACATTTCTCATGGTCCATATGGCTTGTGCTGCTTGTTACAGTGCCAAACGCAGCTTCTGAGGTTTTCGAGTTATTTTTTCACTTTTTCAATTTGTCGAAGTTTCCCCTGCTGCATATGGGTTGTGCTGCGTTCTACTTTGCCCTCCGCTGTTTCCGAGATTTTCGAGTTATTTTTCTATTTCTTTTCACATTTCTCATGGTCCATATGGCTTGTGCTGATTGTTTCATGGCCCTACGCTGTTTCTGATATTTTCGAGTTATTTTTCTATTTCATTGATTTGTTTTCAAGTTTCTCTTGGTCCATATGGCTTGTGCTGCTTGTTACACTGCCCAGCGTTGTTCCAGAGTTCTTTGACTTATTATTTTACATTTTTGTGTTTTTCGAAGTTTCTCATCGTGCGTAATGCTGCGTTTTACTTTGCTCTACACTGTTTCTGATGTTTTCGAGTTATTTTGATATTTTTTAAGTTTCTCATGGTGCATATGGGTTGTGCTGCGATTTACTTTGCCCTAGGCTGTAGCTGAGATTTTCTAGTTATTTCTCTATTTTTTTGTTTTTATTTGGAAGTTTCTCATGGTGCATATGGCTTGCGGTGCTTGTTGCAGTGCCCAGCGCAGTTTGTGAGGTTTTCGAGTTATTTTTTTACTTTTTCTATTTTTCGCAGTTTCTCCTGCTGCATATGGCTTGTGTTGCGTTTTACTTTGCCCTATGCTGTTTTTGAGATTTTCGAGTTATTTTTCGATTTCTTTTCACATTTCTCAAGGTCCATATGGCTTGTGCTGCTTATTACAGTGCCCAACGCAGTTTCTTAGGTTTTCGAGTTATTTTTTTACATTTTCAATTTTTCCAAGTTTCTCCTGCTGCATATGGGTTGTGCTGCGTTTTACTTTGCCCTCCGCTGTTTCCGAGATTTTCGAGTTATTTTTCTATTTCTTTTCACATTTCTCATGGTCCATTTGGCTTGAGCTGATTGTTCCATGGCCCTACGCTGTTTCTGATATTTTCGAGTTATTTTTCTATTTTATGGATTTGTTTTCAAGTTTCTCCTGGTCCATATGGCTTGTGCTGCTTGGTACACTGCGCAGCGTTGTTCCAGACTTTTTCGACTTAGTTTTTTACTTTTTTGTGTTTTCCGAAGTTTCTCATCGTGCATATGTGTTGTGCTGCTTTTTACTTTGCTGTACACTGTTTCTGATGTTTTCGAGTTATTTTGATATTTTTTAAGTTTCTCATGGTGCATATGGCTTGTGCTGCTTGTTGCAGTTCCCAGCTCAGTTGCTCAGTTTTTCGAGTTATTTTTATACTTTTTCTGTTTTTCGAAGTTTCCCCTGCTGCATATGGGTGGTGCTGCGTTTTACTTTGCCCTCCGCTGTTTCTGAGATTTTCGAGTTATTTTTCTATTTCTTTTCACATTTCTCATGGTCCATATGGCTTGTGCTGATTGTTCCATGGCCCTACGCTGTTTCTGATATTTTCGAGTTATTTTTCTATTTTATTGATTTGTTTTCAAGTTTCTCTTGGTCCATATGGCTTGTGCTGCTTCTTACACTGCCCAGCGTTCTTCCAGACTTTTATGACTCATTTTTTTACATTTTTATTTTTTTCGAAGTTTCTCATCGTGCATATGTGTTGTGCTGCGTTTTACTTTGCTCTACGCTGTTTCTGATGTTTTCGAGTTCTTTTGATATTTTTTAAGTTTCTCATGGTGCATATGGGTTGTGCTGCTTGTTGCAGTTCCCAGCTCAGTTGCTCAGTTTTTCGAGTTATTTTTTTACTTTTTCAGTTTTTCGAAGTTTCCCCTGCTGCATATGGCTGGTGCTGCGTTTTACTTTGCCCTCCGCTGTTTCTGAGATTTTCGAGTTATTTTTCGATTTCTTTTCACATTTCTCATGGTCCATATGGCTTGTGCTGCTTGTTACAGTGCCAAACGCAGTTTCTGAGGTTTTCGAGTTATTTTTTCACTTTTTCAATTTGTCGAAGTTTCCCCTGCTGCATATGGGTGGTGCTGCGTTCTACTTTGCCCTACGCTGTTTCTGAGATTTTCGAGTTATTTTTCTATTTCTTTTCACATTTCTCATGGTCCATATGGCTTGTGCTGATTGTTTCATGGCCCTACGCTGTTTCTGATATTTTCGAGTTATATATCTATTTTATTGATTTGTTTTCAAGTTTCTCTTGGTCCATATGGCTTGTGCTGCTTGTTACACTGCCCAGCGTTGTTCCAGAGTTCTTTGACTTATTATTTTACATTTTTGTGTTTTTCGAAGTTTCTCATCGTGCATATATGTTATGCTGCGTTTTACTTTGCTCTACACTGTTTCTGATGTTTTCGAGTTATTTTGATATTTTTTAAGTTTCTCATGGTGCATATGGGTTGTGCTGCGATTTACTTTGCCCTACGCTGTAGCTGAGATTTTCTAGTTATTTCTCTATTTTTTTGTTTTTATTTGGAAGTTTCTCATGGTGCATATGGCTTGCGGTGCTTGTTGCAGTGCCCAGCGCAGTTTGTGAGGTTTTCGAGTTATTTTTTTACTTTTTCAATTTTTCGCAGTTTCTCCTGCTGCATATGGCTTGTGCTGCGTTTTACTTTGCCCTATGCTGTTTTTGAGATTTTCGAGTTATTTTTCGATTTCTTTTCACATTTCTCATGGTCCATATGGCTTGTGCTGATTGTTTCATGGCCCTACGCTGTTTCTGATATTTTCGAGTTATTTTTCTATTTTATTGATTTGTTTTCGAGTTTCTCTTGGTCCATATGGCTTGTGCTGCTTGTTACACTGCCCAGCGTTGTTCCAGAGTTCTTTGACTTATTATTTTACATTTTTGTGTTTTTCGAAGTTTCTCATCGTGCATATATGTTATGCTGCGTTTTACTTTGCTCTACACTGTTTCTGATGTTTTCGAGTTATTTTGATATTTTTTAAGTTTCTCATGGTGCATATGGGTTGTGCTGCGATTTACTTTGCCCTAGGCTGTAGCTGAGATTTTCTAGTTATTTCTCTATTTTTTTGTTTTTATTTGGAAGTTTCTCATGGTGCATATGGCTTGCGGTGCTTGTTGCAGTGCCCAGCGCAGTTTGTGAGGTTTTCGAGTTATTTTTTTACTTTTTCTATTTTTCGCAGTTTCTCCTGCTGCATATGGCTTGTGTTGCGTTTTACTTTGCCCTATGCTGTTTTTGAGATTTTGGAGTTATTTTTCTATTTCTTTTCACATTTCTCAAGGTCCATATGGCTTGTGCTGCTTATTACAGTGCCCAACGCAGTTTGTTAGGTTTTCGAGTTATTTTTTTACATTTTCAATTTTTCCAAGTTTCTCCTGCTGCATATGGGTTGTGCTGCGTTTTACTTTGCCCTCCGCTGTTTCCGAGATTTTCGAGTTATTTTTCTATTTCTTTTCACATTTCTCTTGGTCCATTTGGCTTAAGCTGATTGTTCCATGGCCCTACGCTGTTTCTGATATTTTCGAGTTATTTTTCTATTTTCTGGAATTGTTTTCAAGTTTCTCCTGGTCCATATGGCTTGTGCTGCTTGGTACACTGCGCAGCGTTGTTCCAGACTTTTTCGACTTAGTTTTTTACTTTTTTGTGTTTTCCGAAGTTTCTCATCGTGCATATGTGTTGTGCTGCTTTTTACTTTGCTGTACACTGTTTCTGATGTTTTCGAGTTATTTTGATATTTTTTAAGTTTCTCATGGTGCATATGGCTTGTGCTGCTTGTTGCAGTTCCCAGCTCAGTTGCTCAGTTTTTCGAGTTATTTTTTTACTTTTTCTGTTTTTCGAAGTTTCCCCTGCTGCATATGGGTGGTGCTGCGTTTTACTTTGCCCTCCGCTGTTTCTGAGATTTTCGAGTTATTTTTCTATTTCTTTTCACATTTCGCATGGTCCATATGGCTTGTGCTGATTGTTCCATGGCCCTACGCTGTTTCTGATATTTTCGAGTTATTTTTCTATTTTATTGATTTGTTTTCAAGTTTCTCTTGGTCCATATGGCTTGTGCTGCTTCTTACACTGCCCAGCGTTCTTCCAGACTTTTATGACTCATTTTTTTACATTTTTATTTTTTTCGAAGTTTCTCATCGTGCATATGTGTTGTGCTGCGTTTTACTTTGCTCTACGCTGTTTCTGATGTTTTCGAGTTCTTTTGATATTTTTTAAGTTTCTCATGGTGCATATGGGTTGTGCTGCTTGTTGCAGTTCCCAGCTCAGTTGCTCAGTTTTTCGAGTTATTTTTTTACTTTTTCAGTTTTTCGAAGTTTCCCCTGCTGCATATGGCTGGTGCTGCGTTTTACTTTGCCCTCCGCTGTTTCTGAGATTTTCGAGTTATTTTTCGATTTCTTTTCACATTTCTCATGGTCCATATGGCTTGTGCTGCTTGTTACAGTGCCAAACGCAGTTTCTGAGGTTTTCGAGTTATTTTTTCACTTTTTCAATTTGTCGAAGTTTCCCCTGCTGCATATGGGTGGTGCTGCGTTCTACTTTGCCCTACGCTGTTTCTGAGATTTTCGAGTTATTTTTCTATTTCTTTTCACATTTCTCATGGTCCATATGGCTTGTGCTGATTGTTTCATGGCCCTACGCTGTTTCTGATATTTTCGAGTTATTTTTCTATTTTATTGATTTGTTTTCAAGTTTCTCTTGGTCCATATGGCTTGTGCTGCTTGTTACACTGCCCAGCGTTGTTCCAGAGTTCTTTGACTTATTATTTTACATTTTTGTGTTTTTCGAAGTTTCTCATCGTGCATATATGTTATGCTGCGTTTTACTTTGCTCTACACTGTTTCTGATGTTTTCGAGTTATTTTGATATTTTTTAAGTTTCTCATGGTGCATATGGGTTGTGCTGCGATTTACTTTGCCCTACGCTGTAGCTGAGATTTTCTAGTTATTTCTCCATTTTTTTGTTTTTATTTGGAAGTTTCTCATGGTGCATATGGCTTGCGCTGCTTGTTGCAGTGCCCAGCGCAGTTTGTGAGGTTTTCGAGTTATTTTTTTACTTTTTCAATTTTTCGAAGTTTCTCCTGCTGCATATGGCTTGTGCTGCGTTTTACTTTGCCCTATGCTGTTTTTGAGATTTTCGAGTTATTTTTCGATTTCTTTTCACATTTCTCAAGGTCCATATGGCTTGTGCTGCTTATTACAGTGCCCAACGCAGTTTCTTAGGTTTTCGAGTTATTTTTTTAGTTTTTCAATTCTTCCAAGTTTCTCCTGCTGCATATGGGTTGTGCTGCGTTTTACTTTGCCCTCCGCTGTTTCTGAGATTTTCGAGTTATTTTTCTATTTCTTTTCACATTTCTCATGGTCCATATGGCTTGTGCTGATTGTTCCATGGCCCTACGCTGTTTCTGATATTTTCGAGTTATTTTTCTATTTTTTTTATTTGTTTTCAAGTTTCTCTTGGTCCATATGGCTTGTGCTGCTTGTTACACTGCCCAGCGTTGTTCCAGAGTTCTTTGACTTATTATTTTACATTTTTGTGTTTTTCGAAGTTTCTCATCGTGCATATATGTTATGCTGCGTTTTACTTTGCTCTACACTGTTTCTGATGTTTGCGAGTTATTTTGATATTTTTTAAGTTTCTCATGGTGCATATGGGTTGTGCTGCGATTTACTTTGCCCTACGCTGTAGCTGAGATTTTCTAGTTATTTCTCTATTTTTTTGTTTTTATTTGGAAGTTTCTCATGGTGCATATGGCTTGCGCTGCTTGTTGCAGTGCCCAGCGCAGTTTGTGAGTTTTTCGAGTTATTGTTTTACTTTTTCAGTTTTTCGAAGTTTCCCCTGCTGCATATGGGTGGTGCTGCGTTTTACTTTGCCCTACGCTGTTTCTGAGATTTTCGAGTTATTTCTCTATTGTTTTGTTATGTTTGGAAGTTTCTCATGGTGCATATAGTTTGTGCTGCGTTTTACTTTGCCCTCCGCTGTTTCTGAGATTTTCGAGTTATTTTTCGATTTCTTTTCACATTTCTCAAGGTCCATATGGCTTGTGCTGCTTATTACAGTGCCCAACGCAGTTTCTTAGGTTTTCGAGTTATTTTTTTACTTTTTCAATTCTTCCATGTTTCTCCTGCTGCATATGGGTTGTGCTGCGTTTTACTTTGCCCTCCGCTGTTTCTGAGATTTTCGAGTTATTTTTCTATTTCTTTTCACATTTCTCATGGTCCATATGGCTTGTGCTGATTGTTCCATGGCCCTACGCTGTTTCTGATATTTTCGAGTTATTTTTCTATTTTTTTTATTTGTTTTCAAGTTTCTCTTGGTCCATATGGCTTGTGCTGCTTGTTACACTGCCCAGCGTTGTTCCAGAGTTCTATGACTTATTATTTTACTTTTTTGTGTTTTCCGAAGTTTCTCTTCGTGCATATGTGTTGTGCTGCATTTTACTTTGCTCTACACTGTTTCTGATGTTTTCGAGTTATTTTGATATTTTTTAAGTTTCTCATTGTGGATATGGCTTGTGCTGCTTGTTGCAGTGCCAAGCGCAGTTTGTGAGTTTTTCGAGTTATTTTTCTATTTCTTTTCACATTTCTCATGGTCCATATGGCTTGTGCTGCTTGTTACAGTGCCAAACGCAGCTTCTGAGGTTTTCGAGTTATTTTTTCACTTTTTCAATTTGTCGAAGTTTCCCCTGCTGCATATGGGTTGTGCTGCGTTCTACTTTGCCCTCCGCTGTTTCCGAGATTTTCGAGTTATTTTTCTATTTCTTTTCACATTTCTCATGGTCCATATGGCTTGTGCTGATTGTTTCATGGCCCTACGCTGTTTCTGATATTTTCGAGTTATTTTTCTATTTCATTGATTTGTTTTCAAGTTTCTCTTGGTCCATATGGCTTGTGCTGCTTGTTACACTGCCCAGCGTTGTTCCAGAGTTCTTTGACTTATTATTTTACATTTTTGTGTTTTTCGAAGTTTCTCATCGTGCGTAATGCTGCGTTTTACTTTGCTCTACACTGTTTCTGATGTTTTCGAGTTATTTTGATATTTTTTAAGTTTCTCATGGTGCATATGGGTTGTGCTGCGATTTACTTTGCCCTAGGCTGTAGCTGAGATTTTCTAGTTATTTCTCTATTTTTTTGTTTTTATTTGGAAGTTTCTCATGGTGCATATGGCTTGCGGTGCTTGTTGCAGTGCCCAGCGCAGTTTGTGAGGTTTTCGAGTTATTTTTTTACTTTTTCTATTTTTCGCAGTTTCTCCTGCTGCATATGGCTTGTGTTGCGTTTTACTTTGCCCTATGCTGTTTTTGAGATTTTCGAGTTATTTTTCGATTTCTTTTCACATTTCTCAAGGTCCATATGGCTTGTGCTGCTTATTACAGTGCCCAACGCAGTTTCTTAGGTTTTCGAGTTATTTTTTTACATTTTCAATTTTTCCAAGTTTCTCCTGCTGCATATGGGTTGTGCTGCGTTTTACTTTGCCCTCCGCTGTTTCCGAGATTTTCGAGTTATTTTTCTATTTCTTTTCACATTTCTCATGGTCCATTTGGCTTGAGCTGATTGTTCCATGGCCCTACGCTGTTTCTGATATTTTCGAGTTATTTTTCTATTTTATGGATTTGTTTTCAAGTTTCTCCTGGTCCATATGGCTTGTGCTGCTTGGTACACTGCGCAGCGTTGTTCCAGACTTTTTCGACTTAGTTTTTTACTTTTTTGTGTTTTCCGAAGTTTCTCATCGTGCATATGTGTTGTGCTGCTTTTTACTTTGCTGTACACTGTTTCTGATGTTTTCGAGTTATTTTGATATTTTTTAAGTTTCTCATGGTGCATATGGCTTGTGCTGCTTGTTGCAGTTCCCAGCTCAGTTGCTCAGTTTTTCGAGTTATTTTTATACTTTTTCTGTTTTTCGAAGTTTCCCCTGCTGCATATGGGTGGTGCTGCGTTTTACTTTGCCCTCCGCTGTTTCTGAGATTTTCGAGTTATTTTTCTATTTCTTTTCACATTTCTCATGGTCCATATGGCTTGTGCTGATTGTTCCATGGCCCTACGCTGTTTCTGATATTTTCGAGTTATTTTTCTATTTTATTGATTTGTTTTCAAGTTTCTCTTGGTCCATATGGCTTGTGCTGCTTCTTACACTGCCCAGCGTTCTTCCAGACTTTTATGACTCATTTTTTTACATTTTTATTTTTTTCGAAGTTTCTCATCGTGCATATGTGT
The DNA here is from genome assembly GCF_044704955.1 of Pristiophorus japonicus. NCBI lineage: Eukaryota > Metazoa > Chordata > Chondrichthyes > Pristiophoridae > Pristiophorus > Pristiophorus japonicus. The sequence continues at coordinate 364,480 of NW_027254387.1, read as the reverse complement.
TGTGCTGCGTTTTACTTTGCTCTACGCTGTTTCTGATGTTTTCGAGTTCTTTTGATATTTTTTAAGTTTCTCATGGTGCATATGGGTTGTGCTGCTTGTTGCAGTTCCCAGCTCAGTTGCTCAGTTTTTCGAGTTATTTTTTTACTTTTTCAGTTTTTCGAAGTTTCCCCTGCTGCATATGGCTGGTGCTGCGTTTTACTTTGCCCTCCGCTGTTTCTGAGATTTTCGAGTTATTTTTCGATTTCTTTTCACATTTCTCATGGTCCATATGGCTTGTGCTGCTTGTTACAGTGCCAAACGCAGTTTCTGAGGTTTTCGAGTTATTTTTTCACTTTTTCAATTTGTCGAAGTTTCCCCTGCTGCATATGGGTGGTGCTGCGTTCTACTTTGCCCTACGCTGTTTCTGAGATTTTCGAGTTATTTTTCTATTTCTTTTCACATTTCTCATGGTCCATATGGCTTGTGCTGATTGTTTCATGGCCCTACGCTGTTTCTGATATTTTCGAGTTATATATCTATTTTATTGATTTGTTTTCAAGTTTCTCTTGGTCCATATGGCTTGTGCTGCTTGTTACACTGCCCAGCGTTGTTCCAGAGTTCTTTGACTTATTATTTTACATTTTTGTGTTTTTCGAAGTTTCTCATCGTGCATATATGTTATGCTGCGTTTTACTTTGCTCTACACTGTTTCTGATGTTTTCGAGTTATTTTGATATTTTTTAAGTTTCTCATGGTGCATATGGGTTGTGCTGCGATTTACTTTGCCCTACGCTGTAGCTGAGATTTTCTAGTTATTTCTCTATTTTTTTGTTTTTATTTGGAAGTTTCTCATGGTGCATATGGCTTGCGGTGCTTGTTGCAGTGCCCAGCGCAGTTTGTGAGGTTTTCGAGTTATTTTTTTACTTTTTCAATTTTTCGCAGTTTCTCCTGCTGCATATGGCTTGTGCTGCGTTTTACTTTGCCCTATGCTGTTTTTGAGATTTTCGAGTTATTTTTCGATTTCTTTTCACATTTCTCATGGTCCATATGGCTTGTGCTGATTGTTTCATGGCCCTACGCTGTTTCTGATATTTTCGAGTTATTTTTCTATTTTATTGATTTGTTTTCGAGTTTCTCTTGGTCCATATGGCTTGTGCTGCTTGTTACACTGCCCAGCGTTGTTCCAGAGTTCTTTGACTTATTATTTTACATTTTTGTGTTTTTCGAAGTTTCTCATCGTGCATATATGTTATGCTGCGTTTTACTTTGCTCTACACTGTTTCTGATGTTTTCGAGTTATTTTGATATTTTTTAAGTTTCTCATGGTGCATATGGGTTGTGCTGCGATTTACTTTGCCCTAGGCTGTAGCTGAGATTTTCTAGTTATTTCTCTATTTTTTTGTTTTTATTTGGAAGTTTCTCATGGTGCATATGGCTTGCGGTGCTTGTTGCAGTGCCCAGCGCAGTTTGTGAGGTTTTCGAGTTATTTTTTTACTTTTTCTATTTTTCGCAGTTTCTCCTGCTGCATATGGCTTGTGTTGCGTTTTACTTTGCCCTATGCTGTTTTTGAGATTTTGGAGTTATTTTTCTATTTCTTTTCACATTTCTCAAGGTCCATATGGCTTGTGCTGCTTATTACAGTGCCCAACGCAGTTTGTTAGGTTTTCGAGTTATTTTTTTACATTTTCAATTTTTCCAAGTTTCTCCTGCTGCATATGGGTTGTGCTGCGTTTTACTTTGCCCTCCGCTGTTTCCGAGATTTTCGAGTTATTTTTCTATTTCTTTTCACATTTCTCTTGGTCCATTTGGCTTAAGCTGATTGTTCCATGGCCCTACGCTGTTTCTGATATTTTCGAGTTATTTTTCTATTTTCTGGATTTGTTTTCAAGTTTCTCCTGGTCCATATGGCTTGTGCTGCTTGGTACACTGCGCAGCGTTGTTCCAGACTTTTTCGACTTAGTTTTTTACTTTTTTGTGTTTTCCGAAGTTTCTCATCGTGCATATGTGTTGTGCTGCTTTTTACTTTGCTGTACACTGTTTCTGATGTTTTCGAGTTATTTTGATATTTTTTAAGTTTCTCATGGTGCATATGGCTTGTGCTGCTTGTTGCAGTTCCCAGCTCAGTTGCTCAGTTTTTCGAGTTATTTTTTTACTTTTTCTGTTTTTCGAAGTTTCCCCTGCTGCATATGGGTGGTGCTGCGTTTTACTTTGCCCTCCGCTGTTTCTGAGATTTTCGAGTTATTTTTCTATTTCTTTTCACATTTCGCATGGTCCATATGGCTTGTGCTGATTGTTCCATGGCCCTACGCTGTTTCTGATATTTTCGAGTTATTTTTCTATTTTATTGATTTGTTTTCAAGTTTCTCTTGGTCCATATGGCTTGTGCTGCTTCTTACACTGCCCAGCGTTCTTCCAGACTTTTATGACTCATTTTTTTACATTTTTATTTTTTTCGAAGTTTCTCATCGTGCATATGTGTTGTGCTGCGTTTTACTTTGCTCTACGCTGTTTCTGATGTTTTCGAGTTCTTTTGATATTTTTTAAGTTTCTCATGGTGCATATGGGTTGTGCTGCTTGTTGCAGTTCCCAGCTCAGTTGCTCAGTTTTTCGAGTTATTTTTTTACTTTTTCAGTTTTTCGAAGTTTCCCCTGCTGCATATGGCTGGTGCTGCGTTTTACTTTGCCCTCCGCTGTTTCTGAGATTTTCGAGTTATTTTTCGATTTCTTTTCACATTTCTCATGGTCCATATGGCTTGTGCTGCTTGTTACAGTGCCAAACGCAGTTTCTGAGGTTTTCGAGTTATTTTTTCACTTTTTCAATTTGTCGAAGTTTCCCCTGCTGCATATGGGTGGTGCTGCGTTCTACTTTGCCCTACGCTGTTTCTGAGATTTTCGAGTTATTTTTCTATTTCTTTTCACATTTCTCATGGTCCATATGGCTTGTGCTGATTGTTTCATGGCCCTACGCTGTTTCTGATATTTTCGAGTTATTTTTCTATTTTATTGATTTGTTTTCAAGTTTCTCTTGGTCCATATGGCTTGTGCTGCTTGTTACACTGCCCAGCGTTGTTCCAGAGTTCTTTGACTTATTATTTTACATTTTTGTGTTTTTCGAAGTTTCTCATCGTGCATATATGTTATGCTGCGTTTTACTTTGCTCTACACTGTTTCTGATGTTTTCGAGTTATTTTGATATTTTTTAAGTTTCTCATGGTGCATATGGGTTGTGCTGCGATTTACTTTGCCCTACGCTGTAGCTGAGATTTTCTAGTTATTTCTCCATTTTTTTGTTTTTATTTGGAAGTTTCTCATGGTGCATATGGCTTGCGCTGCTTGTTGCAGTGCCCAGCGCAGTTTGTGAGGTTTTCGAGTTATTTTTTTACTTTTTCAATTTTTCGAAGTTTCTCCTGCTGCATATGGCTTGTGCTGCGTTTTACTTTGCCCTATGCTGTTTTTGAGATTTTCGAGTTATTTTTCGATTTCTTTTCACATTTCTCAAGGTCCATATGGCTTGTGCTGCTTATTACAGTGCCCAACGCAGTTTCTTAGGTTTTCGAGTTATTTTTTTAGTTTTTCAATTCTTCCAAGTTTCTCCTGCTGCATATGGGTTGTGCTGCGTTTTACTTTGCCCTCCGCTGTTTCTGAGATTTTCGAGTTATTTTTCTATTTCTTTTCACATTTCTCATGGTCCATATGGCTTGTGCTGATTGTTCCATGGCCCTACGCTGTTTCTGATATTTTCGAGTTATTTTTCTATTTTTTTTATTTGTTTTCAAGTTTCTCTTGGTCCATATGGCTTGTGCTGCTTGTTACACTGCCCAGCGTTGTTCCAGAGTTCTTTGACTTATTATTTTACATTTTTGTGTTTTTCGAAGTTTCTCATCGTGCATATATGTTATGCTGCGTTTTACTTTGCTCTACACTGTTTCTGATGTTTGCGAGTTATTTTGATATTTTTTAAGTTTCTCATGGTGCATATGGGTTGTGCTGCGATTTACTTTGCCCTACGCTGTAGCTGAGATTTTCTAGTTATTTCTCTATTTTTTTGTTTTTATTTGGAAGTTTCTCATGGTGCATATGGCTTGCGCTGCTTGTTGCAGTGCCCAGCGCAGTTTGTGAGTTTTTCGAGTTATTGTTTTACTTTTTCAGTTTTTCGAAGTTTCCCCTGCTGCATATGGGTGGTGCTGCGTTTTACTTTGCCCTACGCTGTTTCTGAGATTTTCGAGTTATTTCTCTATTGTTTTGTTATGTTTGGAAGTTTCTCATGGTGCATATAGTTTGTGCTGCGTTTTACTTTGCCCTCCGCTGTTTCTGAGATTTTCGAGTTATTTTTCGATTTCTTTTCACATTTCTCAAGGTCCATATGGCTTGTGCTGCTTATTACAGTGCCCAACGCAGTTTCTTAGGTTTTCGAGTTATTTTTTTACTTTTTCAATTCTTCCATGTTTCTCCTGCTGCATATGGGTTGTGCTGCGTTTTACTTTGCCCTCCGCTGTTTCTGAGATTTTCGAGTTATTTTTCTATTTCTTTTCACATTTCTCATGGTCCATATGGCTTGTGCTGATTGTTCCATGGCCCTACGCTGTTTCTGATATTTTCGAGTTATTTTTCTATTTTTTTTATTTGTTTTCAAGTTTCTCTTGGTCCATATGGCTTGTGCTGCTTGTTACACTGCCCAGCGTTGTTCCAGAGTTCTATGACTTATTATTTTACATTTTTGTGTTTTTCGAAGTTTCTCATCGTGCATATATGTTATGCTGCGTTTTACTTTGCTCTACACTGTTTCTGATGTTTTCGAGTTATTTTGATATTTTTTAAGTTTCTCATGGTGCATATGGGTTGTGCTGCGATTTACTTTGCCCTACGCTGTAGCTGGGATTTTCTAGTTATTTCTCTATTTTTTTGTTTTTATTTGGAAGTTTCTCATGGTGCATATGGCTTGCGCTGCTTGTTGCAGTGCCCAGCGCAGTTTGTGAGTTTTTCGAGTTATTGTTTTACTTTTTCAGTTTTTCGAAGTTTCCCCTGCTGCATATGGGTGGTGCTGCGTTTTACTTTGCCCTCCGCTGTTTCTGAGATTTTCGAGTTATTTTTCGATTTCTTTTCACATTTCTCATGGTCCATATGGCTTGTGCTGCTTGGTACACTGCCCAGCGTTTTTCCAGACTTTTCCGACTTAGTTTTTTACTTTTTTGTGTTTTCCGAAGTTTCTCTTCGTGCATATGTGTTGTGCTGCATTTTACTTTGCTCTACACTGTTTCTGATGTTTTCGAGTTATTTTGATATTTTTTAAGTTTCTCATTGTGGATATGGCTTGTGCTGCTTGTTGCAGTGCCAAGCGCAGTTTGTGAGTTTTTCGAGTTATTTTTCTATTTCTTTTCACATTTCTCATGGTCCATATGGCTTGTGCTGATTGTTCCATGGCCCTACGCTGTTTCTGATATTTTCGAGTTATTTTTCTATTTTTTTTATTTGTTTTCAAGTTTCTCTTGGTCCATATGGCTTGTGCTGCTTGTTACACTGCCCAGCGTTGTTCCAGAGTTCTTTGACTTATTATTTTACAATTTTGTGTTTTTCGAAGTTTCTCATCGTGCATATATGTTATGCTGCGTTTTACTTTGCTCTACACTGTTTCTGATGTTTTCGAGTTATTTTGATATTTTTTAAGTTTCTCATGGTGCATATGGGTTGTGCTGCGATTTACTTTGCCCTACGCTGTAGCTGAGATTTTCTAGTTATTTCTCTATTTTTTTGTTTTTATTTGGAAGTTTCTCATGGTGCATATGGCTTGCGGTGCTTGTTGCAGTGCCCAGCGCAGTTTGTGAGGTTTTCGAGTTATTTTTTTACTTTTTCAATTTTTCGCAGTTTCTCCTGCTGCATATGGCTTGTGCTGCGTTTTACTTTGCCCTATGCTGTTTTTGAGATTTTCGAGTTATTTTTCGATTTCTTTTCACATTTCTCATGGTCCATATGGCTTGTGCTGATTGTTTCATGGCCCTACGCTGTTTCTGATATTTTCGAGTTATTTTTCTATTTTATTGATTTGTTTTCGAGTTTCTCTTGGTCCATATGGCTTGTGCTGCTTGTTACACTGCCCAGCGTTGTTCCAGAGTTCTTTGACTTATTATTTTACATTTTTGTGTTTTTCGAAGTTTCTCATCGTGCATATATGTTATGCTGCGTTTTACTTTGCTCTACACTGTTTCTGATGTTTTCGAGTTATTTTGATATTTTTTAAGTTTCTCATGGTGCATATGGGTTGTGCTGCGATTTACTTTGCCCTAGGCTGTAGCTGAGATTTTCTAGTTATTTCTCTATTTTTTTGTTTTTATTTGGAAGTTTCTCATGGTGCATATGGCTTGCGGTGCTTGTTGCAGTGCCCAGCGCAGTTTGTGAGGTTTTCGAGTTATTTTTTTACTTTTTCTATTTTTCGCAGTTTCTCCTGCTGCATATGGCTTGTGTTGCGTTTTACTTTGCCCTATGCTGTTTTTGAGATTTTGGAGTTATTTTTCTATTTCTTTTCACATTTCTCAAGGTCCATATGGCTTGTGCTGCTTATTACAGTGCCCAACGCAGTTTGTTAGGTTTTCGAGTTATTTTTTTACATTTTCAATTTTTCCAAGTTTCTCCTGCTGCATATGGGTTGTGCTGCGTTTTACTTTGCCCTCCGCTGTTTCCGAGATTTTCGAGTTATTTTTCTATTTCTTTTCACATTTCTCTTGGTCCATTTGGCTTAAGCTGATTGTTCCATGGCCCTACGCTGTTTCTGATATTTTCGAGTTATTTTTCTATTTTCTGGATTTGTTTTCAAGTTTCTCCTGGTCCATATGGCTTGTGCTGCTTGGTACACTGCGCAGCGTTGTTCCAGACTTTTTCGACTTAGTTTTTTACTTTTTTGTGTTTTCCGAAGTTTCTCATCGTGCATATGTGTTGTGCTGCTTTTTACTTTGCTGTACACTGTTTCTGATGTTTTCGAGTTATTTTGATATTTTTTAAGTTTCTCATGGTGCATATGGCTTGTGCTGCTTGTTGCAGTTCCCAGCTCAGTTGCTCAGTTTTTCGAGTTATTTTTTTACTTTTTCTGTTTTTCGAAGTTTCCCCTGCTGCATATGGGTGGTGCTGCGTTTTACTTTGCCCTCCGCTGTTTCTGAGATTTTCGAGTTATTTTTCTATTTCTTTTCACATTTCGCATGGTCCATATGGCTTGTGCTGATTGTTCCATGGCCCTACGCTGTTTCTGATATTTTCGAGTTATTTTTCTATTTTATTGATTTGTTTTCAAGTTTCTCTTGGTCCATATGGCTTGTGCTGCTTCTTACACTGCCCAGCGTTCTTCCAGACTTTTATGACTCATTTTTTTACATTTTTATTTTTTTCGAAGTTTCTCATCGTGCATATGTGTTGTGCTGCGTTTTACTTTGCTCTACGCTGTTTCTGATGTTTTCGAGTTCTTTTGATATTTTTTAAGTTTCTCATGGTGCATATGGGTTGTGCTGCTTGTTGCAGTTCCCAGCTCAGTTGCTCAGTTTTTCGAGTTATTTTTTTACTTTTTCAGTTTTTCGAAGTTTCCCCTGCTGCATATGGCTGGTGCTGCGTTTTACTTTGCCCTCCGCTGTTTCTGAGATTTTCGAGTTATTTTTCGATTTCTTTTCACATTTCTCATGGTCCATATGGCTTGTGCTGCTTGTTACAGTGCCAAACGCAGTTTCTGAGGTTTTCGAGTTATTTTTTCACTTTTTCAATTTGTCGAAGTTTCCCCTGCTGCATATGGGTGGTGCTGCGTTCTACTTTGCCCTACGCTGTTTCTGAGATTTTCGAGTTATTTTTCTATTTCTTTTCACATTTCTCATGGTCCATATGGCTTGTGCTGATTGTTTCATGGCCCTACGCTGTTTCTGATATTTTCGAGTTATTTTTCTATTTTATTGATTTGTTTTCAAGTTTCTCTTGGTCCATATGGCTTGTGCTGCTTGTTACACTGCCCAGCGTTGTTCCAGAGTTCTTTGACTTATTATTTTACATTTTTGTGTTTTTCGAAGTTTCTCATCGTGCATATATGTTATGCTGCGTTTTACTTTGCTCTACACTGTTTCTGATGTTTTCGAGTTATTTTGATATTTTTTAAGTTTCTCATGGTGCATATGGGTTGTGCTGCGATTTACTTTGCCCTACGCTTTAGCTGAGATTTTCTAGTTATTTCTCCATTTTTTTGTTTTTATTTGGAAGTTTCTCATGGTGCATATGGCTTGCGCTGCTTGTTGCAGTGCCCAGCGCAGTTTGTGAGGTTTTCGAGTTATTTTTTTACTTTTTCAATTTTTCGAAGTTTCTCCTGCTGCATATGGCTTGTGCTGCGTTTTACTTTGCCCTATGCTGTTTTTGAGATTTTCGAGTTATTTTTCGATTTCTTTTCACATTTCTCAAGGTCCATATGGCTTGTGCTGCTTATTACAGTGCCCAACGCAGTTTCTTAGGTTTTCGAGTTATTTTTTTAGTTTTTCAATTCTTCCAAGTTTCTCCTGCTGCATATGGGTTGTGCTGCGTTTTACTTTGCCCTCCGCTGTTTCTGAGATTTTCGAGTTATTTTTCTATTTCTTTTCACATTTCTCATGGTCCATATGGCTTGTGCTGATTGTTCCATGGCCCTACGCTGTTTCTGATATTTTCGAGTTATTTTTCTATTTTTTTTATTTGTTTTCAAGTTTCTCTTGGTCCATATGGCTTGTGCTGCTTGTTACACTGCCCAGCGTTGTTCCAGAGTTCTTTGACTTATTATTTTACATTTTTGTGTTTTTCGAAGTTTCTCATCGTGCATATATGTTATGCTGCGTTTTACTTTGCTCTACACTGTTTCTGATGTTTGCGAGTTATTTTGATATTTTTTAAGTTTCTCATGGTGCATATGGGTTGTGCTGCGATTTACTTTGCCCTACGCTGTAGCTGAGATTTTCTAGTTATTTCTCTATTTTTTTGTTTTTATTTGGAAGTTTCTCATGGTGCATATGGCTTGCGCTGCTTGTTGCAGTGCCCAGCGCAGTTTGTGAGTTTTTCGAGTTATTGTTTTACTTTTTCAGTTTTTCGAAGTTTCCCCTGCTGCATATGGGTGGTGCTGCGTTTTACTTTGCCCTACGCTGTTTCTGAGATTTTCGAGTTATTTCTCTATTGTTTTGTTATGTTTGGAAGTTTCTCATGGTGCATATAGTTTGTGCTGCGTTTTACTTTGCCCTCCGCTGTTTCTGAGATTTTCGAGTTATTTTTCGATTTCTTTTCACATTTCTCAAGGTCCATATGGCTTGTGCTGCTTATTACAGTGCCCAACGCAGTTTCTTAGGTTTTCGAGTTATTTTTTTACTTTTTCAATTCTTCCATGTTTCTCCTGCTGCATATGGGTTGTGCTGCGTTTTACTTTGCCCTCCGCTGTTTCTGAGATTTTCGAGTTATTTTTCTATTTCTTTTCACATTTCTCATGGTCCATATGGCTTGTGCTGATTGTTCCATGGCCCTACGCTGTTTCTGATATTTTCGAGTTATTTTTCTATTTTTTTTATTTGTTTTCAAGTTTCTCTTGGTCCATATGGCTTGTGCTGCTTGTTACACTGCCCAGCGTTGTTCCAGAGTTCTATGACTTATTATTTTACATTTTTGTGTTTTTCGAAGTTTCTCATCGTGCATATATGTTATGCTGCGTTTTACTTTGCTCTACACTGTTTCTGATGTTTTCGAGTTATTTTGATATTTTTTAAGTTTCTCATGGTGCATATGGGTTGTGCTGCGATTTACTTTGCCCTACGCTGTAGCTGGGATTTTCTAGTTATTTCTCTATTTTTTTGTTTTTATTTGGAAGTTTCTCATGGTGCATATGGCTTGCGCTGCTTGTTGCAGTGCCCAGCGCAGTTTGTGAGTTTTTCGAGTTATTGTTTTACTTTTTCAGTTTTTCGAAGTTTCCCCTGCTGCATATGGGTGGTGCTGCGTTTTACTTTGCCCTCCGCTGTTTCTGAGATTTTCGAGTTATTTTTCGATTTCTTTTCACATTTCTCATGGTCCATATGGCTTGTGCTGCTTGGTACACTGCCCAGCGTTTTTCCAGACTTTTCCGACTTAGTTTTTTACTTTTTTGTGTTTTCCGAAGTTTCTCTTCGTGCATATGTGTTGTGCTGCATTTTACTTTGCTCTACACTGTTTCTGATGTTTTCGAGTTATTTTGATATTTTTTAAGTTTCTCATTGTGGATATGGCTTGTGCTGCTTGTTGCAGTGCCAAGCGCAGTTTGTGAGTTTTTCGAGTTATTTTTCTATTTCTTTTCACATTTCTCATGGTCCATATGGCTTGTGCTGATTGTTCCATGGCCCTACGCTGTTTCTGATATTTTCGAGTTATTTTTCTATTTTTTTTATTTGTTTTCAAGTTTCTCTTGGTCCATATGGCTTGTGCTGCTTGTTACACTGCCCAGCGTTGTTCCAGAGTTCTTTGACTTATTATTTTACAATTTTGTGTTTTTCGAAGTTTCTCATCGTGCATATATGTTATGCTGCGTTTTACTTTGCTCTACACTGTTTCTGATGTTTTCGAGTTATTTTGATATTTTTTAAGTTTCTCATGGTGCATATGGGTTGTGCTGCGATTTACTTTGCCCTACGCTGTAGCTGAGATTTTCTAGTTATTTCTCCATTTTTTTGTTTTTATTTGGAAGTTTCTCATGGTGCATATGGCTTGCGCTGCTTGTTGCAGTGCCCAGCGCAGTTTGTGAGGTTTTCGAGTTATTTTTTTACTTTTTCAATTTTTCGAAGTTTCTCCTGCTGCATATGGCTTGTGCTGCGTTTTACTTTGCCCTATGCTGTTTTTGAGATTTTCGAGTTATTTTTCGATTTCTTTTCACATTTCTCAAGGTCCATATGGCTTGTGCTGCTTATTACAGTGCCCAACTCAGTTTCTTAGGTTTTCGAGTTATTTTTTTAGTTTTTCAATTCTTCCAAGTTTCTCCTGCTGCATATGGGTTGTGCTGCGTTTTACTTTGCCCTCCGCTGTTTCTGAGATTTTCGAGTTATTTTTCTATTTCTTTTCACATTTCTCATGGTCCATATGGCTTGTGCTGATTGTTCCATGGCCCTACGCTGTTTCTGATATTTTCGAGTTATTTTTCTATTTTTTTTATTTGTTTTCAAGTTTCTCTTGGTCCATATGGCTTGTGCTGCTTGTTACACTGCCCAGCGTTGTTCCAGAGTTCTTTGACTTATTATTTTACATTTTTGTGTTTTTCGAAGTTTCTCATCGTGCATATATGTTATGCTGCGTTTTACTTTGCTCTACACTGTTTCTGATGTTTGCGAGTTATTTTGATATTTTTTAAGTTTCTCATGGTGCATATGGGTTGTGCTGCGATTTACTTTGCCCTACGCTGTAGCTGAGATTTTCTAGTTATTTCTCTATTTTTTTGTTTTTATTTGGAAGTTTCTCATGGTGCATATGGCTTGCGCTGCTTGTTGCAGTGCCCAGCGCAGTTTGTGAGATTTTCGAGTTATTTTTCGATTTCTTTTCACATTTCTCAAGGTCCATATGGCTTGTGCTGCTTATTACAGTGCCCAACGCAGTTTCTTAGGTTTTCGAGTTATTTTTTTACATTTTCAATTTTTCTACGTTTCTCCTGCTGCATATGGGTTGTGCTGCGTTTTACTTTGCCCTCCGCTGTTTCCGAGATTTTCGAGTTATTTTTCTATTTCTTTTCACATTTCTCATGGTCCATATGGCTTGTGCTGATTGTTCCATGGCCCTACGCTGTTTCTGATATTTTCGAGTTATTTTTCTATTTTATTGATTGTTTTCAAGTTTCTCTTGGTCCATATGGCTTGTGCTGCTTCTTACACTGCCCAGCGTTCTTCCAGACTTTTATGACTCATTTTTTTACATTTTTATTTTTTTCGAAGTTTCTCATCGTGCATATGTGTTGTGCTGCGTTTTACTTTGCTCTACGCTGTTTCTGATGTTTTCGAGTTCTTTTGATATTTTTTAAGTTTCTCATGGTGCATAAGGGTTGTGCTGCTTGTTGCAGTTCCCAGCTCAGTTGCTCAGTTTTTCGAGTTATTTTTTTACTTTTTCAGTTTTTCGAAGTTTCCCCTGCTGCATATGGCTGGTGCTGCGTTTTACTTTGCCCTCCGCTGTTTCTGAGATTTTCGAGTTATTTTTCGATTTCTTTTCACATTGCTCATGGTCCATATGGCTTGTGCTGCTTGTTACAGTGCCAAACGCAGTTTCTGATGTTTTCGAGTTATTTTTTCACTTTTTCAATTTGTCGAAGTTTCCCCTGCTGCATATGGGTGGTGCTGCGTTCTACTTTGCCCTACGCTGTTTCTGAGATTTTCGAGTTATTTTTCTATTTCTTTTCACATTTCTCATGGTCCATATGGCTTGTGCTGATTGTTTCATGGCCCTACGCTGTTTCTGATATTTTCGAGTTATTTTTCTATTTTATTGATTTGTTTTCAAGTTTCTCTTGGTCCATATGGCTTGTGCTGCTTGTTACACTGCCCAGCGTTGTTCCAGAGTTCTTTGACTTATTATTTTACATTTATGTGTTTTTCGAAGTTTCTCATCGTGCATATATGTTATGCTGCGTTTTACTTTGCTCTACACTGTTTCTGATGTTTTCGAGTTATTTTGATATTTTTTAAGTTTCTCATGGTGCATATGGGTTGTGCTGCGATATACTTTGCCCTACGCTGTAGCTGAGATTTTCTAGTTATTTCTCTATTTTTTTGTTTTTATTTGGAAGTTTCTCATGGTGCATATGGCTTGCGCTGCTTGTTGCAGTGCCCAGCGCAGTTTGTGAGTTTTTCGAGTTATTGTTTTACTTTTTCAATTTTTCGAAGTTTCCCCTGCTGCATATGGGTGGTGCTGCGTTTTACTTTGCCCTCCGCTGTTTCTGAGATTTTCGAGTTATTTTTCGATTTCTTTTCACATTTCTCAAGGTCCATATGGCTTGTGCTGCTTATTACAGTGCCCAACGCAGTTTCTTAGGTTTTCGAGTTATTTTGTTACTTTTTCAATTCTTCCAAGTTTCTCCTGCTGCATATGGGTTGTGCTGCGTTTTACTTTGCCCTCCGCTGTTTCTGAGATTTTCGAGTTATTTTTCTATTTCTTTTCACATTTCTCATGGTCCATATGGCTTGTGCTGATTGTTCCATGGCCCTACGCTGTTTCTGATATTTTCGAGTTATTTTTCTATTTTTTTTATTTGTTTTCATGTTTCTCTTGGTCCATATGGCTTGTGCTGCTTGTTACACTGCCCAGCGTTGTTCCAGAGTTCTTTGACTTATTATTTTACATTTTTGTGTTTTTCGAAGTTTCTCATCGTGCATATATGTTATGCTGCGTTTTACTTTGCTCTACACTGTTTCTGATGTTTTCGAGTTATTTTGATATTTTTTAAGTTTCTCATGGTGCATATTGGGTTGTGCTGCGATTTACTTTGCCCTACGCTGTAGCTGTGATTTTCTAGTTATTTCTCTATTTTTTTGTTTTTATTTGGAAGTTTCTCATGGTGCATATGGCTTGCGCTGCTTGTTGCAGTGCCCAGCGCAGTTTGTGAGTTTTTCGAGTTATTGTTTTACTTTTTCAGTTTTTCGAAGTTTCCCCTGCTGCATATGGGTGGTACTGCGTTTTACTTTGCCCTCCGCTGTTTCTGAGATTTTCGAGTTATTTTTCGATTTCTTTTCACATTTCTCATGGTCCATATGGCTTGTGCTGCTTGGTACACTGCCCAGCGTTTTTCCAGACTTTACCGACTTAGTTTTTTACTTTTTTGTTTTTTTCGAAGTTTCTCATCGTGCATATGTGTTGTGCTGCGTTTTACTTTGCTCTAAGCTGTTTCTGATGTTTTCGAGTTCTTTTGATATTTTTTAAGTTTCTCATTGTGCATATGGGTTGTGCTGCTTGTTGCAGTTCCCAGCTCAGTTGCTCAGTTTTTCGAGTTATTTTTTTACTTTTTCAGTTTTTCGAAGTTTCCCCTGCTGCATATGGCTGGTGCTGCGTTTTACTTTGCCCTCCGCTGTTTCTGAGATTTTCGAGTTATTTTTCGATTTCTTTTCACATTTCTCATGGTCCATATGGCTTGTGCTGCTTGTTACAGTGCCAAACGCAGCTTCTGAGGTTTTCGAGTTATTTTTTCACTTTTTCAATTTGTCGAAGTTTCCCCTGCTGCATATGGGTTGTGCTGCGTTCTACATTGCCCTACGCTGTTTCTGAGATTTTCGAGTTATTGTTCTATTTCTTTTCACATTTCTCATGGTCCATATGGCTTGTGCTGATTGTTTCATGGCCCTACGCTGTTTCTGGTATTTTCGAGTTATTTTTCTATTTTATTGATTTGTTTTCAAGTTTCTCTTGGTCCATATGGCTTGTGCTGCTTGTTACACTGCCCAGCGTTGTTCCAGAGTTCTTTGCCTTATTATTTTACATTTTTGTGTTTTTCGAAGTTTCTCATCGTGCATATATGTTATGCTGCGTTTTACTTTGTTCTACACTGTTTCTGATGTTTTCGAGTTATTTTGATATTTTTTAAGTTTCTCATGGTGCATATGGGTTGTGCTGCGACTTACTTTGCCCTACGCTGTAGCTGAGATTTTCTAGTTATTTCTCTATTTTGTTGTTTTTATTTGGAAGTTTCTCATTGTGCATATGGCTTCCGCTGCTTGTTGCAGTGCCCAGCGCAGTTTGTGAGGTTTTCGAGTTATTTTTTTACTTTTTCAATTTTTCGCAGATTCTCCTGCTGCATATGGCTTGTGCTGCGTTTTACTTTGCCCTATGCTGTTTTTGAGATTTTCGAGTTATTTTTCTATTTCTTTTCACATTTCTCATGGTCCATTTGGCTTGAGCTGATTGTTCCATGCCCCTACGCTGTTTCTGATATTTTCGAGTTATTTTTCTATTTTCTGGATTTGTTTTCAAGTTTCTCCTGGTCCATATGGCTTGTGCTGCTTGGTACACTGCGCAGCGTTGTTCCAGACTTTTTCGACTTAGTTTTTTACTTTGTTGTGTTTTCCGAAGTTTCTCATCGTGCATATGTGTTGTGCTGCGTTTTACTATGCTCTACGCTGTTTCTGATGTTTTCGAGTTCTTTTGATATTTTTTAAGTTTCTCATGGTGCATATGGGTTGTGCTGCTTTTTGCAGTTCCCAGCTCAGTTGCTCAGTTTTTCGAGTTATTTTTTTACTTTTTCAGTTTTTCGAAGTTTCCCCTGCTGCATATGGCTGGTGCTGCGTTTTACTTTGCCCTCCGCTGTTTCTGAGATTTTCGAGTTATTTTTCGATTTCTTTTCACATTTCTCATGGTCCATATGGCTTGTGCTGCTTGTTACAGTGCCAAACGCAGCTTCTGAGGTTTTCGAGTTACTTTTTCACTTTTTCAATTTGTCGAAGTTTCCCCTGCTGCATATGGGTTGTGCTGCGTTTTACATTGCCCTACGCTGTTTCTGAGATTTTCGAGTTATTTTTCTATTTCTTTTCACATTTCTCATGGTCCATATGGCTTGTGCTGATTGTTTCATGGCCCTACGCTGTTTCTGATATTTTCGAGTTATTTTTCTATTTTATTGATTTGTTTTCAAGTTTCTCTTGGTCCATATGGCTTGTGCTGCTTGTTACACTGCCCAGCGTTGTTCCAGAGTTCTTTGACTTATTATTTTACATTTTTGTGTTTTTCGAAGTTTCTCATCGTGCATATATGTTATGCTGCGTTTTACTTTGCTCTACACTGTTTCTGATGTTTTCGAGTTATTTTGATATTTTTTAAGTTTCTCATGGTGCATATGGGTTGTGCTGCGATTTACTTTGCCCTACGCTGTAGCTGAGATTTTCTCGTTATTTCTCTATTTTGTTGTTTTTATTTGGAAGTTTCTCATGGTGCATATGGCTTGCGCTGCTTGTTGCAGTGCCCAGCGCAGTTTGTGAGGTTTTCGAGTTATTTTTTTACTTTTTCAATTTTTCGCAGTTTCTCCTGCTGCATATGGCTTGTGCTGCGTTTTACTTTGCCCTATGCTGTTTTTGAGATTTTCGAGTTATTTTTCGATTTCTTTTCACATTTCTCAAGGTCCATATGGCTTGTGCTGCTTATTACAGTGGCCAACGATTTTCTTAGGTTTTCGAGTTATTTTTTTACATTTTCAATTTTTCCAAGTTTCTCCTGCTGCATATGGGTTGTGCTGCGTTTTACTTTGCCCTCCGCTGTTTCCGAGATTTTCGAGTTATTTTTCTATTTCTTTTCACATTTCTCATGGTCCATTTGGCTTGAGCTGATTGTTCCATGGCCCTACGCTGTTTCTGATATTTTCGAGTTATTTTTCTATTTTCTGGATTTGTTTTCAAGTTTCTCCTGGTCCATATGGCTTGTGCTGCTTGGTACACTGCGCAGCGTTGTTCCAGACTTTTTCGACTTAGTTTTTTACTTTGTTGTGTTTTCCGAAGTTTCTCATCGTGCATATGTGTTGTGCTGCGTTTTACTTTGCTCTACGCTGTTTCTGATGTTTTCGAGTTCTTTTGATATTTTTTAAGTTTCTCATGGTGCATATGGGTTGTGCTGCTTGTTGCAGTTCCCAGCTCAGTTGCTCAGTTTTTCGAGTTATTTTTTTACTTTTTCAGTTTTTCGAAGTTTCCCCTGCTGCATATGGCTGGTGCTGCGTTTTACTTTGCCCTCCGCTGTTTCTGAGATTTTCGAGTTATTTTTCGATTTCTTTTCACATTTCTCATGGTCCATATGGATTGTGCTGCTTGTTACAGTGCCAAACGCAGTTTCTGAGGTTTTCGAGTTATTTTTTCACTTTTTCAATTTGTCGAAGTTTCCCCTGCTGCATATGAGTGGTGCTGCGTTCTACTTTGCCCTACGCTGTTTCTGAGATTTTCGAGTTATTTTTCTATTTCTTTTCACATTTCTCATGGTCCATATGGCTTGTGCTGCTTGTTACACTGCCCAGCGTTGTTCCAGAGTTCTTTGACTTATTATTTTACATTTTTGTGTTTTTCGAAGTTTCTCATCGTGCATATATGTTATGCTGCGTTTTACTTTGCTCTACACTGTTTTTGATGTTTGCGAGTTATTTTGATATTTTTTAAGTTTCTCATGGTGCATATGGGTTGTGCTGCGATTTACTTTGCCCTACGCTGTAGCTGAGATTTTCTAGTTATTTCTCTATTTTTTTTGTTTTTATTTGGAAGTTTCTCATGGTGCATATGGCTTGCGCTGCTTGTTGCAGTGCCCAGCGCAGTTTGTGAGTTTTTCGAGTTATTGTTTTACTTTTTCAGTTTTTCGAAGTTTCCCCTGCTGCATATGGGTGGTGCTGCGTTTTACTTTGCCCCCCGCTGTTTCTGAGAATTTCGAGTTATTTTTCGATTTCTTTTCACATTTCTCATCGTGCATATGGCTTGTGCTGCTTGGTACACTGCCCAGCGTTTTTCCAGACTTTTCCGACTTAGTTTTTTACTTTTTTGTGTTTTCCGAAGTTTCTCTTCGTGCATATGTGTTGTGCTGCATTTTACTTTGCTCTACACTGTTTCTGATGTTTTCGAGTTATTTTGATATTTTTTAAGTTTCTCATTGTGGATATGGCTTGTGCTGCTTGTTGCAGTGCCAAGCGCAGTTTGTGAGTTTTTCGAGTTATTTTTCTATTTCTTTTCACATTTCTCATGGTCCATATGGCTTGTGCTGATTGTTCCATGGCCCTCCGCTGTTTCTGATATCTTCGAGTTATTTTTCTATTTTTTTGATTTGTTTTCAATTTGCTCTTGGTCCATATGGCTTGTGCTGCTTGGTACACTGCGCAGCGTTGTTCCAGACTTTTTCGACTTAGGTTTTTACATTTTTGTTTTTTTCGAAGTTTCTCATCGTGCATATGTGTTGTGCTGCGTTTTACTTTGCTCTACGCTGTTTCTGATGTTTTCGAGTTCTTTTGATATTTTTTAAGTTTCTCATTGTGCATATGGGTTGTGCTGCTTGTTGCAGTTCCCAGCTCAGTTGCTCAGTTTTTCGAGTTATTTTTTTACTTTTTCAGTTTTTCAAAGTTTCCCCTGCTGCATATGGCTGGTGCTGCATTTTACTTTGCCCACCGCTGTTTCTGAGATTTTCGAGTTATTCTTCGATTTCTTTTCACATTTCTCATGGTCCATATGGCTTGTGCTGCTTGTTACAGTGCCAAACGCAGCTTCTGAGGTTTTCGAGTTACTTTTTCACTTTTTCAATTTGTCGAAGTTTCCCCTGCTGCATATGGGTTGTGCTGCGTTCTACATTGCCCTACGCTGTTTCTGAGATTTTCGAGTTATTTTTCTATTTCTTTTCACATTTCTCATGGTCCATATGGCTTGTGCTGATTGTTTCATGGCCCTACGCTGTTTCTGATATTTTCGAGTTATTTTTCTATTTTATTGATTTGTTTTCACGTTTCTCTTGGTCCATATGGCTTGTGCTGCTTGTTACACTGCCCAGCGTTGTTCCAGAGTTCTTTGACTTATTATTTTACATTTTTGTGTTTTTCGAAGTTTCTCATCGTGCATATATGTTATGCTGCGTTTTACTTTGCTCTACACTGTTTCTGATGTTTTCGAGTTATTGTGATATTTTTTAAGTTTCTCATGGTGCATATGGGTTGTGCTGCGATTTACTTTGCCCTACGCTGTAGCTGAGATTTTCTCGTTATTTCTCTATTTTGTTGTTTTTATTTTGAAGTTTCTCATGGTGCATATGGCTTGCGCTGCTTGTTGCAGTGCCCAGCGCAGTTTGTGAGGTTTTCGAGTTATTTTTTTACTTTTTCAATTTTTCGCAGTTTCTCCTGCTGCATATGGCTTGTGCCGCGTTTTACTTTGCCCTATGCTGTTTTTGAGATTTTCGAGTTATTTTTCGATTTCTTTTCACATTTCTCAAGGTCCATATGGCTTGTGCTGCTTATTACAGTGCCCAACGCAGTTTCTTAGGTTTTCGAGTTATTTTTTTACATTTTCAATTTTTCCAAGTTTCTCCTGCTGCATATGGGTTGTGCTGCGTTTTACTTTGCCCTCCGCTGTTTCCGAGATTTTCGAGTTATTTTTCTATTTCTTTTCACATTTCTCATGGTCCATTTGGCTTGAGCTGATTGTTCCATGGCCCTACGCTGTTTCTGATATTTTCGAGTTATTTTTCTATTTTCTGGATTTGTTTTCAAGTTTCTCCTGGTCCATATGGCTTGTGCTGCTTGGTACACTGCGCAGCGTTGTTCCAGACTTTTTCGACTTAGTTTTTTACTTTGTTGTGTTTTCCGAAGTTTCTCATCGTGCATATGTGTTGTGCTGCGTTTTACTTTGCTCTACGCTGTTTCTGATGTTTTCGAGTTCTTTTGATATTTTTTAAGTTTCTCATGGTGCATATGGGTTGTGCTGCTTGTTGCAGTTCCCAGCTCAGTTGCTCAGTTTTTCGAGTTATTTTTTTACTTTTTCAGTTTTTCGAAGTTTCCCCTGCTGCATATGGCTGGTGCTGCGTTTTACTTTGCCCTCCGCTGTTTCTGAGATTTTCGAGTTATTTTTTGATTTCTTTTCACATTTCTCATGGTCCATATGGATTGTGCTGCTTGTTACAGTGCCAAACGCAGTTTCTGAGGTTTTCGAGTTATTTTTTCACTTTTTCAATTTGTCGAAGTTTCCCCTGCTGCATATGAGTGGTGCTGCGTTCTACTTTGCCCTACGCTGTTTCTGAGATTTTCGAGTTATTTTTCTATTTCTTTTCACATTTCTCATGGTCCATATGGCTTGTGCTGCTTGTTACACTGCCCAGCGTTGTTCCAGAGTTCTTTGACTTATTATTTTACATTTTTGTGTTTTTCGAAGTTTCTCATCGTGCATATATGTTATGCTGCGTTTTACTTTGCTCTACACTGTTTTTGATGTTTGCGAGTTATTTTGATATTTGTTAAGTTTCTCATGGTGCATATGGGTTGTGCTGCGATTTAATTTGCCCTACGCTGTAGCTGAGATTTTCTAGTTATTTCTCTATTTTTTTGTTTTTATTTGGAAGTTTCTCATGGTGCATATGGCTTGCGCTGCTTGTTGCAGTGCCCAGCGCAGTTTGTGAGTTTTTCGAGTTATTGTTTTACTTTTTCAGTTTTTCGAAGTTTCCCCTGCTGCATATGGGTGGTGCTGCGTTTTACTTTGCCCCCCGCTGTTTCTGAGAATTTCGAGTTATTTTTCGATTTCTTTTCACATTTCTCATCGTGCATATGGCTTGTACACTGCCCAGCGTTTTTCCAGACTTTTCCGACTTAGTTTTTTACTTTTTTGTGTTTTCCGAAGTTTCTCTTCGTGCATATGTGTTGTGCTGCATTGTACTTTGCTCTACACTGTTTCTGATGTTTTCGAGTTATTTTGATATTTTTTAAGTTTCTCATTGTGGATATGGCTTGTGCTGCTTGTTGCAGTGCCAAGCGCAGTTTCTGAGTTTTTCGAGTTATTTTTCTATTTCTTTTCACATTTCTCATGGTCCATATGGCTTGTGCTGATTGTTCCATGGCCCTCCTCTGTTTCTGATATCTTCGAGTTATTTTTCTATTTTTTTGATTTGTTTTCAATTTGCTCTTGGTCCATATGGCTTGTGCTGCTTGGTACACTGCGCAGAGTTGTTCCAGACTTTTTCGAATTAGGTTTTTACTTTTTTGTTTTTTTCGAAGTTTCTCATCGTGCATATGTGTTGTGCTGCGTTTTACTTTGCTATAAGCTGTTTCTGATGTTTTCGAGTTCTTTTGATATTTTTTAAGTTTCACATTGTGCATATGGGTTGTGCTGCTTGTTGCAGTTTCCAGCTCAGTTGCTCAGTTTTTCGAGTTATTTTTTTACTTTTTCAGTTTTTCGAAGTTTCCCCTGCTGCATATGGCTGGTGCTGCGTTTTACTTTGCCCTCCGCTGTTTCTGAGATTTTCGAGTTATTTTTCGATTTCTTTTCACATTTCTCATGGTCCATATGGCTTGTGCTGCTTGTTACAGTGCCAAACGCAGCTTCTGAGGTTTTCGAGTTACTTTTTCACTTTTTCAATTTGTCGAAGTTTCCCCTGCTGCATATGGGTTGTGCTGCGTTCTACATTGCCCTACGCTGTTTCTGAGATTTTCGAGTTATTTTTCTATTTCTTTTCACATTTCTCATGGTCCATATGGCTTGTGCTGATTGTTTCATGGCCCTACGCTGTTTCTGATATTTTCGAGTTATTTTTCTATTTTATTGATTTGTTTTCAAGTTTCTCTTGGTCCATATGGCTTGTGCTGCTTGTTACACTGCCCAGCGTTGTTCCAGAGTTCTTTGACTTATTATTTTACATTTTTGTGTTTTTCGAAGTTTCTCATCGTGCATATATGTTATGCTGCGTTTTACTTTGCTCTACACTGTTTCTGATGTTTTCGAGTTATTTTGATATTTTTTAAGTTTCTCATGGTGCATATGGGTTGTGCTGCGATTTACTTTGCCCTACGCTGTAGCTGAGATTTTCTCGTTATTTCTCTATTTTGTTGTTTTTATTTGGAAGTTTCTCATGGTGCATATGGCTTGCGCTGCTTGTTGCAGTGCCCAGCGCAGTTTGTGAGGTTTTCGAGTTATTTTTTTACTTTTTCAATTTTTCGCAGTTTCTCCTGCTGCATATGGCTTGTGCTGCGTTTTACTTTGCCCTATGCTGTTTTTGAGATTTTCGAGTTATTTTTCGATTTCTTTTCACATTTCTCAAGGTCCATATGGCTTGTGCTGCTTATTACAGTGCCCAACGCAGTTTCTTAGGTTTTCGAGTTATTTTTTTACATTTTCAATTTTTCCAAGTTTCTCCTGCTGCATATGGGTTGTGCTGCGTTTTACTTTGCCCTCCGCTGTTTCCGAGATTTTCGAGTTATTTTTCTATTTCTTTTCACATTTCTCATGGTCCATTTGGCTTGAGCTGATTGTTCCATGGCCCTACGCTGTTTCTGATATTTTCGAGTTATTTTTCTATTTTCTGGATTTGTTTTCAAGTTTCTCCTGGTCCATATGGCTTGTGCTGCTTGGTACACTGCGCAGCGTTGTTCCAGACTTTTTCGACTTAGTTTTTTACTTTTTTGTGTTTTCCGAAGTTTCTCATCGTGCATATGTGTTGTGCTGCGTTTTACTTTGCTCTACGCTGTTTCTGATGTTTTCGAGTTCTTTTGATATTTTTTAAGTTTCTCATGGTGCATATGGGTTGTGCTGCTTGTTGCAGTTCCCAGCTCAGTTGCTCAGTTTTTCGAGTTATTTTTTTACTTTTTCAGTTTTTCGAAGTTTCCCCTGCTGCATATGGCTGGTGCTGCGTTTTAATTTGCCCTCCGCAGTTTCTGAGATTTTCGAGTTATTTTTCGATTTCTTTTCACATTTCTCATGGTCCATATGGCTTGTGCTGCTTGTTACAGTGCCAAACGCAGTTTCTGAGGTTTTCGAGTTATTTTTTCACTTTTTCAATTTGTCGAAGTTTCCCCTGCTGCATATGGGTGGTGCTGCGTTCTACTTTGCCCTACGCTGTTTCTGAGATTTTCGAGTTATTTTTCTATTTCTTTTCACATTTCTCATGGTCCATATGGCTTGTGCTGATTGTTTCATGGCCCTACGCTGTTTCTGATATTTTCGAGTTATTTTTCTATTTTATTGATTTGTTTTCAAGTTTCTCTTGGTCCATATGGCTTGTGCTGCTTGTTACACTGCCCAGCGTTGTTCCAGAGTTCTTTGACTTATTATTTTACATTTTTATGTTTTCGAAGTTTCTCATCGTGCATATATGTTATGCTGCGTTTTACTTTGCTCTACACTGTTTCTGATGTTTTCGAGTTATTTTGATATTTTTTAAGTTTCTCATGGTGCATATGGGTTGTGCTGCGATTTACTTTGCCCTACGCTGTAGCTGAGATTTTCTAGTTATTTCTCTATTTTGTTGTTTTTATTTGGAAGTTTCTCATGGTGCATATGGCTTGCGCTGCTTGTTGCAGTGCCCAGCGCAGTTTGTGAGGTTTTCGAGTTATTTTTTTACTTTTTCAATTTTTCGAAGTTTCTCCTGCTGCATATGGCTTGTGCTGCGTTTTACTTTGCCCTATGCTGTTTTTGAGATTTTCGAGTTATTTTTCGATTTCTTTTCACATTTCTCAAGGTCCATATGGCTTGTGCTGCTTATTACAGTGCCCAACGCAGTTTCTTAGGCTTTCGAGTTATTTTTATACTTTTTCAATTCTTCCAAGTTTCTCCTGCTGCATATGGGTTGTGCTGCGTTTTACTTTGCCCTCCGCTGTTTCTGAGATTTTCGAGTTATTTTTCTATTTCTTTTCACATTTCTCATGGTCCATATGGCTTGTGCTGATTGTTCCATGGCCCTACGCTGTTTCTGATATTTTCGAGTTATTTTTCTATTTTTTTTATTTGTTTTCAAGTTTCTCTTGGTCCATATGGCTTGTGCTGCTTGTTACACTGCCCAGCGTTGTTCCAGAGTTCTTTGATTTATTATTTTACATTTTTGTGTTTTCCGAAGTTTCTCATCGTGCATATATGTTATGCTGCGTTTTACTTTGCTCTACACTGTTTCTGATGTTTTCGAGTTATTTTGATATTTTTTAAGTTTCTCATGGTGCATATGGGTTGTGCTGCGATTTACTTTGCCCTACGCTGTAGCTGAGATTTTCTAGTTATTTCTCTATTTTTTTGTTTTTATTTGGAAGTTTCTCATGGTGCATATGGCTTGCGC
Organism: Pristiophorus japonicus; assembly: GCF_044704955.1. Classification (NCBI taxonomy): domain Eukaryota; kingdom Metazoa; phylum Chordata; class Chondrichthyes; family Pristiophoridae; genus Pristiophorus; species Pristiophorus japonicus. The sequence continues at coordinate 340,793 of NW_027254387.1, read as the reverse complement.
TGCTTGTTGCAGTGCCCAGCGCAGTTTGTGAGTTTTTCGAGTTATTGTTTTACTTTTTCAGTTTTTCGAAGTTTCCCCTGCTGCATATGAGTGGTGCTGCGTTTTACTTTGCCCTCCGCTGTTTCTGAGATTTTCGAGTTATTTTTCGATTTCTTTTCACATTTCTCATGGTCCATATGGCTTGTGCTGCTTGGTACACTGCCCAGCGTTTTTCCAGACTTTTCCGACTTAGTTTTTTACTTTTTTGTGTTTTCCGAAGTTTCTCTTCGTGCATATGTGTTGTGCTGCATTTTACTTTGCTCTACACTCTTTCTGATGTTTTCGAGTTATTTTGATATTTTTTAAGTTTCTCATTGTGGATATGGCTTGTGCTGCTTGTTGCAGTGCCAAGCGCAGTTTCTGAGTTTTTCGAGTTATTTTTCTATTTCTTTTCACATTTCTCATGGTCCATATGGCTTGTGCTGATTGTTCCATGGCCCTCCGCTTTTTCTGATATCTTCGAGTTATTTTTCTATTTTTTTGATTTGTTTTCAATTAGCTCTTGGTCCATATGGCTTGTGCTGCTTGGTACACTGCGCAGCGTTGTTCCAGACTTTTTCGACTTAGGTTTTTACTTTTTTGTTTTTTTCGAAGTTTCTCATCGTGCATATGTGTTGTGCTGCGTTTTACTTTGCTCTACGCTGTTTCTGATGTTTTCGAGTTCTTTTGATATTTTTTGTTTCTCATTGTGCATATGGGTTGTGCTGCTTGTTGCAGTTCCCAGCTCAGTTGCTCAGTTTTTCGAGTTATTTTTTTACTTTTTCAGTTTTTCGAAGTTTCCCCTGCTGCATATGGCTGGTGCTGCGTTCTACTTTGCCCTACGCTGTTTCTGAGATTTTCGAGTTATTTTTCTATTTCTTTTCACATTTCTCATGGTCCATATGGCTTGTGCTGATTGTTTCATGGCCCTACGCTGTTTCTGATATTTTCGAGTTATTTTTCTATTTTATTGATTTGTTTTCAAGTTTCTCTTGGTCCATATGGCTTGTGCTGCTTGTTACACTGCCCAGCGTTGTTCCAGAGTTCTTTGAATTATTATTTTACATTTTTGTGTTTTTCGAAGTTTCTCATCGTGCATATATGTTATGCTGCGTTTTACTTTGCTCTACACTGTTTCTGATGTTTTCGAGTTATTTTGATATTTTTTAAGTTTCTCATGGTGCATATGGGTTGTGCTGCGATTTACTTTGCCCTACGCTGTAGCTGAGATTTTCTAGTTATTTCTCTATTTTTTTGTTTTTATTTGGAAGTTTCTCATGGTGCATATGGCTTGCGCTGCTTGTTGCAGTGCCCAGCGCAGTTTGTGAGGTTTTCGAGTTATTTTTTTACTTTTTCAATTTTTCGAAGTTTCCCCTGCTGCATATGGCTGGTGCTGCGTTTTACTTTGCCCGCCGCTGTTTTTGAGATTTTCGAGTTATTTTTCGATTTCTTTTCACATTTCTCAAGGTCCATATGGCTTGTGCTGCTTGTTGCAGTTCCCAGCTCAGTTGCTCAGTTTTTCGAGTTATTTTTTTACTTTTTCTGTTTTTCGAAGTTTCCCCTGCTGCATATGTGTTGTGCTGCGTTCTACTTTGCCCTACGCTATTTCTGAGATTTTCGAGTTATTTTTCAATTTCTTTTCACATTTCTCATGGTCCATATGGCTTGTGCTGATTGTTTCACGGCCCTACGCTGTTTCTGATATTTTCGAGTTATTTTTCTATTTTATTGATTTGTTTTCAAGTTTCTCTTGGTCCATATGGCTTGTGCTGCTTGTTACACTGCCCAGCGTTGTTCCAGAGTTCTTTGACTTATTATTTTACATTTTTGTGTTTTTCGAAGTTTCTCATCGTGCATATATGTTATGCTGCGTTTTACTTTGCTCTACACTCTTTCTGATGTTTTCGAGTTATTTTGATATTTTTTAAGTTTCTCATGGTGCATATGGGTTGTGCTGCGATTTACTTTGCCCTACGCTGTAGCTGAGATTTTCTAGTTATTTCTCTATTTTGTTGTTTTTATTTGGAAGTTTCTCATGGTGCATATGGCTTGCGCTGCTTGTTGCAGTGCCCAGCGCAGTTTGTGAGGTTTTCGAGTTATTTTTTTACTTTTTCAATTTTTCGAAGTTTCTCCTGCTGCATATGGCTTGTGCTGCGTTTTACTTTGCCCTATGCTGTTTTTGAGATTTTCGAGTTATTTTTCGATTTCGTTTCACATTTCTCAAGGTCCATATGGCTTGTGCTGCTTATTACAGTGCCCAACGCAGTTTCTTAGGTTTTCGAGTTATTTTTTTACATTTTCAATTTTTCCAAGTTTCTCCTGCTGCATATGGGTTGTGCTGCGTTTTACTTTGCCCTCCGCTGTTTCCGAGATTTTCGAGTTATTTTTCTATTTCTTTTCACATTTCTCATGGTCCATTTGGCTTGAGCTGATTGTTCCATGGCCCTACGCTGTTTCTGATATTTTCGAGTTATTTTTCTATTTTCTGGATTTGTTTTCAAGTTTCTCCTGGTTCATATGGCTTGTGCTGCTTGGTACACTGCGCAGCGTTGTTCCAGACTTTTTCGACTTATTTTTTTACTTTTATGTGTTTTCCGAAGTTTCTCATCGTGCATATGTGTTGTGCTGCTTTTTACTTTGCTGTACACTGTTTCTGATGTTTTCGAGTTATTTTGATATTTTTTAAGTTTCTCATGGTGCATATGGCTTGTGCTGCTTGTTGCAGTTCCCAGCTCAGTTGCTCAGTTTTTCGAGTTATTTTTTTACTTTTTCTGTTTTTCGAAGTTTCCCCTGCTGCATATGGGTGGTGCTGCGTTTTACTTTGCCCTCCGCTGTTTCTGAGATTTTCGAGTTATTTTTCTATTTCTTTTCACATTTCTCATGGTCCATATGGCTTGTGCTGATTGTTCCATGGCCCTACGCTGTTTCTGATATTTTCGAGTTATTTTTCTATTTTATTGATTTGTTTTCAAGTTTCTCTTGGTCCATATGGCTTGTGCTGCTTCTTACACTGCCCAGCGTTCTTCCAGACTTTTATGACTCATTTTTTTACATTTTTATTTTTTTCGAAGTTTCTCATCGTGCATATGTGTTGTGCTGCGTTTTACTTTGCTCTACGCTGTTTCTGATGTTTTCGAGTTCTTTTGATATTTTTTAAGTTTCTCATGGTGCATATGGGTTGTGCTGCTTGTTGCAGTTCCCAGCTCAGTTGCTCAGTTTTTCGAGTTATTTTTTTACTTTTTCAGTTTTTCGAAGTTTCCCCTGCTGCATATGGCTGGTGCTGCGTTTTACTTTGCCCTCCGCTGTTTCTGAGATTTTCGAGTTATTTTTCGATTTCTTTTCACATTTCTCATGGTCCATATGGCTTGTGCTGCTTGTTACAGTGCCAAACGCAGTTTCTGAGGTTTTCGAGTTATTTTTTCACTTTTTCAATTTGTCGAAGTTTCCCCTGCTGCATATGGGTGGTGCTGCGTTCTACTTTGCCCTACGCTGTTTCCGAGATTTTCGAGTTATTTTTCTATTTCTTTTCACATTTCTCATGGTCCATATGGCTTGTGCTGATTGTTTCATGGCCCTACGCTGTTTCTGATATTTTCGAGTTATTTTTCTATTTTATTGATTTGTTTTCAAGTTTCTCTTGGTCCATATGGCTTGTGCTGCTTGTTACACTGCCCAGCGTTGTTCCAGAGTTCTTTGACTTATTATTTTACATTTTTGTGTTTTTCGAAGTTTCTCATCGTGCATATATGTTATGCTGCGTTTTACTTTGCTCTACACTGTTTCTGATGTTTTCGAGTTATTTTGATATTTTTTAAGTTTCTCATGGTGCATATGGGTTGTGCTGCGATTTACTTTGCCCTACGCTGTAGCTGAGATTTTCTCGTTATTTCTCTATTTTGTTGTTTTTATTTGGAAGTTTCTCATGGTGCATATGGCTTGCGCTGCTTGTTGCAGTGCCCAGCGCAGTTTGTGAGGTTTTCGAGTTATTTTTTTACTTTTTCAATTTTTCGCAGTTTCTCCTGCTGCATATGGCTTGTGCTGCGTTTTACTTTGCCCTATGCTGTTTTTGAGATTTTCGAGTTATTTTTCGATTTCTTTTCACATTTCTCAAGGTCCATATGGCTTGTGCTGCTTATTACAGTGCCCAACGCAGTTTCTTAGGTTTTCGAGTTATTTTTTTACATTTTCAATTTTTCCAAGTTTCTCCTGCTGCATATGGGTTGTGCTGCGTTTTACTTTGCCCTCCGCTGTTTCCGAGATTTTCGAGTTATTTTTCTATTTCTTTTCACATTTCTCATGGTCCATTTGGCTTGAGCTGATTGTTCCATGGCCCTACGCTGTTTCTGATATTTTCGAGTTATTTTTCTATTTTCTGGATTTGTTTTCAAGTTTCTCCTGGTCCATATGGCTTGTGCTGCTTGGTACACTGCGCAGCGTTGTTCCAGACTTTTTCGACTTAGTTTTTTACTTTTTTGTGTTTTCCGAAGTTTCTCATCGTGCATATGTGTTGTGCTGCGTTTTACTTTGCTCTACGCTGTTTCTGATGTTTTCGAGTTCTTTTGATATTTTTTAAGTTTCTCATGGTGCATATGGGTTGTGCTGCTTGTTGCAGTTCCCAGCTCAGTTGCTCAGTTTTTCGAGTTATTTTTTTACTTTTTCAGTTTTTCGAAGTTTCCCCTGCTGCATATGGCTGGTGCTGCGTTTTACTTTGCCCTCCGCTGTTTCTGAGATTTTCGAGTTATTTTTCTATTTCTTTTCACATTTCTCATGGTCCATATGGCTTGTGCTGCTTGTTACAGTGCCAAACTCAGTTTCTGAGGTTTTCGAGTTATTTTTTCACTTTTTCAATTTGTCGAAGTTTCCCCTGCTGCATATGGGTGGTGCTGCGTTCTACTTTGCCCTACGCTGTTTCTGAGATTTTCGAGTTATTTTTCTATTTCTTTTCACATTTCTCATGGTCCATATGGCTTGTGCTGATTGTTTCATGGCCCTACGCTGTTTCTGATATTTTCGAGTTATTTTTCTATTTTATTGATTTGTTTTCAAGTTTCTCTTGGTCCATATGGCTTGTGCTGCTTGTTGCACTGCCCAGCGTTGTTCCAGAGTTCTTTGACTTATTATTTTACATTTTTATGTTTTTCGAAGTTTCTCATCGTGCATATATGTTATGCTGCGTTTTACTTTGCTCTACACTGTTTCTGATGTTTTCGAGTTATTTTGATATTTTTTAAGTTTCTCATGGTGCATATGGGTTGTGCTGCGATTTACTTTGCCCTACGCTGTAGCTGAGATTTTCTAGTTATTTCTCTATTTTGTTGTTTTTATTTGGAAGTTTCTCATGGTGCATATGGCTTGCGCTGCTTGTTGCAGTGCCCAGCGCAGTTTGTGAGGTTTTCGAGTTATTTTTTTACTTTTTCAATTTTTCGAAGTTTCTCCTGCTGCATATGGCTTGTGCTGCGTTTTACTTTGCCCTATGCTGTTTTTGAGATTTTCGAGTTATTTTTCGATTTCTTTTCACATTTCTCAAGGTCCATATGGCTTGTGCTGCTTATTGCAGTGCCCAACGCAGTTTCTTAGGTTTTCGAGTTATTTTTATACTTTTTCAATTCTTCCAAGTTTCTCCTGCTGCATATGGGTTGTGCTGCGTTTTACTTTGCCCTCCGCTGTTTCTGAGATTTTCGAGTTATTTTTCTATTTCTTTTCACATTTCTCATGGTCCATATGGCTTGTGCTGATTGTTCCATGGCCCTACGCTGTTTCTGATATTTTCGAGTTATTTTTCTATTTTTTTTATTTGTTTTCAAGTTTCTCTTGGTCCATATGGCTTGTGCTGCTTGTTACACTGCCCAGCGTTGTTCCAGAGTTCTTTGATTTATTATTTTACATTTTTGTGTTTTCCGAAGTTTCTCATCGTGCATATATGTTATGCTGCGTTTTACTTTGCTCTACACTGTTTCTGATGTTTTCGAGTTATTTTGATATTTTTTAAGTTTCTCATGGTGCATATGGCTTGTGCTGCTTGTTGCAGTTCCCAGCTCAGTTGCTCAGTTTTTCGAGTTATTTTTTTACTTTTTCTGTTTTTCGAAGTTTCCCCTGCTGCATATGGGTGGTGCTGCGTTTTACTTTGCCCTCCGCTGTTTGTGAGATTTTCGAGTTATTTTTCTATTTCTTTTCACATTTCTCATGGTCCATATGGCTTGTGCTGATTGTTCCATGGCCCTACGCTGTTTCTGATATTTTCGAGTTATTTTTCTATTTTATTGATTTGTTTTCAAGTTTCTCTTGGTCCATATGGCTTGTGCTGCTTCTTACACTGCCCAGCGTTCTTCCAGACTTTTATGACTCATTTTTTTACATTTTTATTTTTTTCGAAGTTTCTCATCGTGCATATGTGTTGTGCTGCGTTTTACTTTGCTCTACGCTGTTTCTGATGTTTTCGAGTTCTTTTGATATTTTTTAAGTTTCTCATGGTGCATATGGGTTGTGCTGCTTGTTGCAGTTCCCAGCTCAGTTGCTCAGTTTTTCGAGTTATTTTTTTACTTTTTCAGTTTTTCGAAGTTTCCCCTGCTGCATATGGCTGGTGCTGCGTTTTACTTTGCCCTCCGCTGTTTCTGAGATTTTCGAGTTATTTTTCGATTTCTTTTCACATTTCTCATGGTCCATATGGCTTGTGCTGCTTGTTACAGTGCCAAACGCAGTTTCTGAGGTTTTCGAGTTATTTTTTCACTTTTTCAATTTGTCGAAGTTTCCCCTGCTGCATATGGGTGGTGCTGCGTTCTACTTTGCCCTACGCTGTTTCCGAGATTTTCGAGTTATTTTTCTATTTCTTTTCACATTTCTCATGGTCCATATGGCTTGTGCTGATTGTTTCATGGCCCTACGCTGTTTCTGATATTTTCGAGTTATTTTTCTATTTTATTGATTTGTTTTCAAGTTTCTCTTGGTCCATATGGCTTGTGCTGCTTGTTACACTGCACAGCGTTGTTCCAGAGTTCTTTGACTTATTATTTTACATTTTTGTGTTTTTCGAAGTTTCTCATCGTGCATATATGTTATGCTGCGTTTTACTTTGCTCTACACTGTTTCTGATGTTTTCGAGTTATTTTGATATTTTTTAAGTTTCTCATGGTGCATATGGGTTGTGCTGCGATTTACTTTGCCCTACGCTGTAGCTGAGATTTTCTAGTTATTTCTCTATTTTTTTGTATTTATTTGGAAGTTTCTCATGGTGCATATGGCTTGCGCTGCTTGTTGCAGTGCCCAGCGCAGTTTGTGAGGTTTTCGAGTTATTTTTTTACTTTTTCAATTTTTCGAAGTTTCTCCTGCTGCATATGGCTTGTGCTGCGTTTTACTTTGCCCTATGCTGTTTGTGAGATTTTCGAGTTATTTTTCGATTTCTTTTCACATTTCTCAAGGTCCATATGGCTTGTGCTGCTTGTTACACTGCCCAGCGTTGTTCCAGAGTTCTTTGACTTATTATTTTACATTTTTATGTTTTTCGAAGTTTCTCATCGTGCATATATGTTATGCTGCGTTTTACTTTGCTCTACACTGTTTCTGATGTTTTCGAGTTATTTTGATATTTTTTAAGTTTCTCATGGTGCATATGGGTTGTGCTGCGATTTACTTTGCCCTACGCTGTAGCTGAGATTTTCTAGTTATTTCTCTATTTTGTTGTTTTTATTTGGAAGTTTCTCATGGTGCATATGGCTTGCGCTGCTTGTTGCAGTGCCCAGCGCAGTTTGTGAGGTTTACGAGTTATTTTTTTACTTTTTCAATTTTTCGAAGTTTCTCCTGCTGCATATGGCTTGTGCTGCGTTTTACTTTGCCCTCCGCTGTTTCTGAGATTTTCGAGTTATTTTTCGATTTCTTTTCACATTTCTCATGGTCCATATGGCTTTTGTGCTGCTTGGTACACTGCCCAGCGTTTTTCCAGACTTTTCCGACTTAGTTTTTTACTTTTTTGTGTTTTCCGAAGTTTCTCTTCGTGCATATGTGTTGTGCTGCATTTTACTTTGCTCTACACTCTTTCTGATGTTTTCGAGTTAATTTGATATTTTTTAAGTTTCTCATTGTGGATATGGCTTGTGCTGCTTGTTGCAGTGCCAAGCGCAGTTTCTGAGTTTTTCGAGTTATTTTTCTATTTCTTTTCACATTTCTCATGGTCCATATGGCTTGTGCTGATTGTTCCATGGCCCTCCGCTTTTTCTGATATCTTCGAGTTATTTTTCTATTTTTTTGATTTGTTTTCAATTAGCTCTTGGTCCATATGGCTTGTGCTGCTTGGTACACTGCGCAGCGTTGTTCCAGACTTTTTCGACTTAGGTTTTTACTTTTTTGTTTTTTTCGAAGTTTCTCATCGTGCATATGTGTTGTGCTGCGTTTTACTTTGCTCTACGCTGTTTCTGATGTTTTCGAGTTCTTTTGATATTTTTTGTTTCTCATTGTGCATATGGGTTGTGCTGCTTGTTGCAGTTCCCAGCTCAGTTGCTCAGTTTTTCGAGTTATTTTTTTACTTTTTCAGTTTTTCGAAGTTTCCCCTGCTGCATATGGCTGGTGCTGCGTTCTACTTTGCCCTACGCTGTTTCGGAGATTTTCGAGTTATTTTTCTATTTCTTTTCACATTTCTCATGGTCCATATGGCTTGTGCTGATTGTTTCATGGCCCTACGCTGTTTCTGATATTTTCGAGTTATTTTTCTATTTTATTGATTTGTTTTGAAGTTTCTCTTGGTCCATATGGCTTGTGCTGCTTGTTACACTGCCCAGCGTTGTTCCAGAGTTCTTTGACTTATTATTTTACATTTTTGTGTTTTTCGAAGTTTCTCATCGTGCATATATGTTATGCTGCGTTTTACTTTGCTCTACACTGTTTCTGATGTTTTCGAGTTATTTTGATATTTTTTAATTTTCTCATGGTGCATATGGGTTGTGCTGCGATTTACTTTGCCCTACGCTGTAGCTGAGATTTTCTAGTTATTTCTCTATTTTTTTGTTTTTATTTGGAAGTTTCTCATGGTGCATATGGCTTGCGCTGCTTGATGCAGTGCCCAGCGCAGTTTGTGAGGTTTTCGAGTTATTTTTTTACTTTTTAAATTTTTCGAAGTTTCCCCTGCTGCATATGGCTGGTGCTGCGTTTTACTTTGCCCGCCGCTGTTTTTGAGATTTTCGAGTTATTTTTCGATTTCTTTTCACATTTCTCAAGGTCCATATGGCTTGTGCTGCTTGTTGCAGTTCCCAGCTCAGTTGCTCAGTTTTTCGAGTTATTTTTTTACTTTTTCTGTTTTTCGAAGTTTCCCCTGCTGCATATGTGTTGTGCTGCGTTCTACTTTGCCCTACGCTGTTTCTGAGATTTTCGAGTTATTTTTCAATTTCTTTTCACATTTCTCATGGTCCATATGGCTTGTGCTGATTGTTTCAGGGCCCTACGCTGTTTCTGATATTTTCGAGTTATTTTTCTATTTTATTGATTTGTTTTCAAGTTTCTCTTGGTCCATATGGCTTGTGCTGCTTGTTACACTGCCCAGCGTTGTTCCAGAGTTCTTTGACTTATTATTTAACATTTTTGTGTTTTTCGAAGTTTCTCATCGTGCATATATGTTATGCTGCGTTTTACTTTGCTCTACACTGTTTCTGATGTTTTCGAGTTATTTTGATATTTTTTAAGTTTCTCATGGTGCATATGGGTTGTGCTGCGATTTACTTTGCCCTACGCTGTAGCTGAGATTTTCTAGTTATTTCTCTATTTTGCTGTTTTTATTTGGAAGTTTCTCATGGTGCATATGGCTTGCGCTGCTTGTTGCAGTGCCCAGCGCAGTTTGTGAGGTTTTCGAGTTATTTTTTTACTTTTTCAATTTTTCGAAGTTTCTCCTGCTGCATATGGCTTGTGCTGCGTTTTACTTTGCCGTATGCTGTTTCCGAGATTTTCGAGTTATTTTTCTATTTCTTTTCACATTTCTCATGGTCCATTTGGCTTGAGCTGATTGTTCCATGGCCCTACGCTGTTTCTGATATTTTCGAGTTATTTTTCTATTTTCTGGATTTGTTTTCAAGTTTCTCCTGGTTCATATGGCTTGTGCTGCTTGGTACACTGCGCAGCGTTGTTCCAGACTTTTTCGACTTAGTTTTTTACTTTTATGTGTTTTCCGAAGTTTCTCATCGTGCATATGTGTTGTGCTGCTTTTTACTTTGCTGTACACTGTTTCTGATGTTTTCGAGTTATTTTGATATTTTTTAAGTTTCTCATGGTGCATATGGCTTGTGCTGCTTGTTGCAGTTCCCAGCTCAGTTGCTCAGTTTTTCGAGTTATTTTTTTACTTTTTCTGTTTTTCGAAGTTTCCCCTGCTGCATATGGGTGGTGCTGCGTTTTACTTTGCCCTCCGCTGTTTCTGAGATTTTCGAGTTATTTTTCTATTTCTTTTCACATTTCTCATGGTCCATATGGCTTGTGCTGATTGTTCCATGGCCCTACGCTGTTTCTGATATTTTCGAGTTATTTTTCTATTTTATTGCTTTGTTTTCAAGTTTCTCTTGGTCCATATGGCTTGTGCTGCTTCTTACACTGCCCAGCGTTCTTCCAGACTTTTATGACTCATTTTTTTACATTTTTATTTTTTTCGAAGTTTCTCATCGTGCATATGTGTTGTGCTGCGTTTTACTTTGCTCTACGCTGTTTCTGATGTTTTCGAGTTCTTTTGATATTTTTTAAGTTTCTCATGGTGCATATGGGTTGTGCTGCTTGTTGCAGTTCCCAGCTCAGTTGCTCAGTTTTTCGAGTTATTTTTTTACTTTTTCAGTTTTTCGAAGTTTCCCCTGCTGCATATGGCTGGTGCTGCGTTTTACTTTGCCCTCCGCTGTTTCTGAGATTTTCGAGTTATTTTTCGATTTCTTTTCACATTTCTCATGGTCCATATGGCTTGTGCTGCTTGTTACAGTGCCAAACGCAGTTTCTGAGGTTTTCGAGTTATTTTTTCACTTTTTCAATTTGTCGAAGTTTCCCCTGCTGCATATGGGTGGTGCTGCGTTCTACTTTGCCCGACGCTGTTTCCGAGATTTTCGAGTTATTTTTCTATTTCTTTTCACATTTCTCATGGTCCATATGGCTTGTGCTGATAGTTTCATGGCCCTACGCTGTTTCTGATATTTTCGAGTTGTGCTGCGATTTACTTTGCCCTACGCTGTAGCTGAGATTTTCTAGTTATTTCTCTATTTTTTTGTTTTTATTTGGAAGTTTCTCATGGTGCATATGGCTTGCGCTGCTTGTTGCAGTGCCCAGCGCAGTTTGTGAGGTTTTCGAGTTATTTTTTTACTTTTTCAATTTTTCGAAGTTTCACCTGCTGCATATGGCTTGTGCTGCGTTTTACTTTGCTCTATGCTGTTTGTGAGATTTTCGAGTTATTTTTCGATTTCTTTTCACATTTCTCAAGGTCCATATGGCTTGTGCTGCTTATTACAGTGCCCAACGCAGTTTCTTTGGTTTTCGAGTTATTTTTTTACATTTTCAATTTTTCCAAGTTTCTCCTGCTGCATATGGGTTGTGCTGCGTTTTACTTTGCCCTCCGCTGTTTCCGAGATTTTCGAGTTATTTTTCTATTTCTTTTCACATTTCTCATGGTCCATTTGGCTTGAGCTGATTGTTCCATGGCCCTACGCTGTTTCTGATATTTTCGAGGTTATTTTTCTATTTTCTGGATTTGTTTTCAAGTTTCTCCTGGTTCATATGGCTTGTGCTGCTTGGTACACTGCGCAGCGTTGTTCCAGACTTTTTCGACTTAGTTTTTTACTTTTATGTGTTTTCCGAAGTTTCTCATCGTGCATATGTGTTGTGCTGCTTTTTACTTTGCTGTACACTGTTTCTGATGTTTTCGAGTTATTTTGATATTTTTTAAGTTTCTCATGGTGCATATGGCTTGTGCTGCTTGTTGCAGTTCCCAGCTCAGTTGCTCAGTTTTTCGAGTTATTTTTTTACTTTTTCTGTTTTTCGAAGTTTCCCCTGCTGCATATGGGTGGTGCTGCGTTTTACTTTGCCCTCCGCTGTTTCTGAGATTTTCGAGTTATTTTTCTATTTCTTTTCACATTTCTCATGGTCCATATGGCTTGTGCTGATTGTTCCATGGCCCTACGCTGTTTCTGATATTTTCGAGTTATTTTTCTATTTTATTGATTTGTTTTCAAGTTTCTCTTGGTCCATATGGCTTGTGCTGCTTCTTACACTGCCCAGCGTTCTTCCAGACTTTTATGACTCATTTTTTTACGTTTTTATTTTTTTCGAAGTTTCTCATCGTGCATATGTGTTGTGCTGCGTTTTACTTTGCTCTACGCTGTTTCTGATGTTTTCGAGTTCTTTTGATATTTTTTAAGTTTCTCATGGTGCATATGGGTTGTGCTGCTTGTTGTAGTTCCCAGCTCAGTTGCTCAGTTTTTCGAGTTATTTTTTTACTTTTTCAGTTTTTCGAAGTTTCCCCTGCTGCATATGGCTGGTGCTGCGTTTTACTTTGCCCTCCGCTGTTTCTGAGATTTTCGAGTTATTTTTCGATTTCTTTTCACATTTCTCATGGTCCATATGGCTTGTGCTGCTTATTACAGTGCCCAACGCAGTTTCTTAGGTTTTCGAGTTATTTTTTTACATTTTCAATTTTTCCAAGTTTCTCCTGCTGCATATGGGTTGTGCTGCGTTTTACTTTGCCCTCCGCTGTTTCCGAGATTTTCGAGTTATTTTTCTATTTCTTTTCACATTTCTCATGGTCCATTTGGCTTGAGCTGATTGTTCCATGGCCCTACGCTGTTTCTGATATTTTCGAGTTATTTTTCTATTTTCTGGATTTGTTTTCAAGTTTCTCCTGGTTCATATGGCTTGTGCTGCTTGGTACACTGCGCAGCGTTGTTCCAGACTTTTTCGACTTAGTTTTTTACTTTTATGTGTTTTCCGAAGTTTCTCATCGTGCATATGTGTTGTGCTGCTTTTAACTTTGCTGTACACTGTTTCTGATGTTTTCGAGTTATTTTGATATTTTTTAAGTTTCTCATGGTGCATATGGCTTGTGCTGCTTGTTGCAGTTCCCAGCTCAGTTGCTCAGTTTTTCGAGTTATTTTTTTACTTTTTCTGTTTTTCGAAGTTTCCCCTGCTGCATATGGGTGGTGCTGCGTTTTACTTTGCCCTCCGCTGTTTCTGAGATTTTCGAGTTATTTTTCTATTTCTTTTCACATTTCTCATGGTCCATATGGCTTGTGCTGATTGTTCCATGGCCCTACGCTGTTTCTGATATTTTCGAGTTATTTTTCTATTTTATTGATTTGTTTTCAAGTTTCTCTTGGTCCATATGGCTTGTGCTGCTTCTTACACTGCCCAGCGTTCTTCCAGACTTTTATGACTCATTTTTTTACATTTTTATTTTTTTCGAAGTTTCTCATCGTGCATATGTGTTGTGCTGCGTTTTACTTTGCTCTACGCTGTTTCTGATGTTTTCGAGTTCTTTTGATATTTTTTAAGTTTCTCATGGTGCATATGGGTTGTGCTGCTTGTTGTAGTTCCCAGCTCAGTTGCTCAGTTTTTCGAGTTATTTTTTTACTTTTTCAGTTTTTCGAAGTTTCCCCTGCTGCATATGGGTTGTGCTGCGATTTACTTTGCCCTACGCTGTAGCTGAGATTTTCTAGTTATTTCTCTATTTTTTTGTTTTTATTTGGAAGTTTCTCATGGTGCATATGGCTTGCGCTGCTTGTTGCAGTGCCCAGCGCAGTTTGTGAGGTTTTCGAGTTATTTTTTTACTTTTTCAATTTTTCGAAGTTTCTCCTGCTGCATATGGCTTGTGCTGCGTTTTACTTTGCCCTATGCTGTTTGTGAGATTTTCGAGTTATTTTTCGATTTCTTTTCACATTTCTCAAGGTCCATATGGCTTGTGCTGCTTATTACAGTGCCCAACGCAGTTTCTTAGGTTTTCGAGTTATTTTTTTACATTTTCAATTTTTCCAAGTTTCTCCTGCTGCATATGGGTTGTGCTGCGTTTTACTTTGCCCTCCGCTGTTTCCGAGATTTTCGAGTTATTTTTCTATTTCTTTTCACATTTCTCATGGTCCATTTGGCTTGAGCTGATTGTTCCATGGCCCTACGCTGTTTCTGATATTTTCGAGTTATTTTTCTATTTTCTGGATTTGTTTTCAAGTTTCTCCTGGTCCATATGGCTTGTGCTGCTTGGTATACTGCGCAGCGTTGTTCCAGACTTTTTCGACTTAGTTTTTTACTTTTTTGTGTTTTCCGAAGTTTCTCATCGTGCATATGTGTTGTGCTGCTTTTTACTTTGCTGTAAACTGTTTCTGATGTTTTCGAGTTATTTTGATATTGTTTAAGTTTCTCATGGTGCATATGGCTTGTGCTGCTTGTTGCAGTTCCCATCTCAGTTGCTCAGTTTTTCGAGTTATTTTTTTACTTTTTCTGTTTTTCGAAGTTTCCGCTGCTGCATATGGGTGGTGCTGCGTTTTACTTTGCCCTCCGCTGTTTCTGAGATTTTCGAGTTATTTTTCTATTTTATTGATTTGTTTTCAAGTTTCTCTTGGTCCATATGGCTTGTGCTGCTTCTTACACTGCCCAGCGTTCTTCCAGACTTTTATGACTCATTTTTTTACATTTTTATTTTTTTCGAAGTTTCTCATCGTGCATATGTGTTGTGCTGCCTTTTACTTTGCTCTACGCTGTTTCTGATGTTTTCGAGTTATTTTGATATTTTTTAAGTTTCTCATGGTGCATATGGGTTGTGCTGCTTGTTGTAGTTCCCAGCTCAGTTGCTCAGTTTTTCGAGTTATTTTTTTACTTTTTCAGTTTTTCGAAGTTTCCCCTGCTGCATATGGCTGGTGCTGCGTTTTACTTTGCCCTACGCTGTTTCTGAGATTTTCGAGTTATTTTTCGATTTCTTTTCACATTTCTCATGGTCCATATGGCTTGTGCTGATTGTTTCATGGCCCTACGCTGTTTCTGATATTTTCGAGTTATTTTTCTATTTTATTGATTTGTTTTCAAGTTTCTCTTGGTCCATATGGCTTGTGCTGCTTGTTACACTGCCCAGCGTTGTTCCAGAGTTCTTTGACTTATTATTTTACATTTTTGTGTTTTTCGAAGTTTCTCATCGTGCATATATGTTATGCTGCGTTTTACTTTGCTCTACACTGTTTCTGATGTTTTCGAGTTATTTTGATATTTTTTAAGTTTCTCATGGTGCATATGGGTTGTGCTGCGATTTACTTTGCCCTACGCTGTAGCTGAGATTTTCTAGTTATTTCTCTATTTTTTTGTTTTTATTTGGAAGTTTCTCATGGTGCATATGGCTTGCGCTGCTTGTTGCAGTGCCCAGCGCAGTTTGTGAGGTTTTCGAGTTATTTTTTTACTTTTTCAATTTTTCGAAGTTTCTCCTGCTGCATATGGCTTGTGCTGCGATTTACTTTGCCCTATGCTGTTTTTGAGATTTTCGAGTTATTTTTCGATTTCTTTTCACATTTCTCAAGGTCCATATGGCTTGTGCTGCTTATTACAGTGCCCAACGCAGTTTCTTAGGTTTTCGAGTTATTTTTTTACTTTTTCAATTCTTCCAAGTTTCTCCTG
Organism: Pristiophorus japonicus; assembly: GCF_044704955.1. NCBI lineage: Eukaryota > Metazoa > Chordata > Chondrichthyes > Pristiophoridae > Pristiophorus > Pristiophorus japonicus. Next base: position 325,187 of record NW_027254387.1, on the reverse strand, counting down.
CTGCATATGGGTTGTGCTGCGTTTTACTTTGCCCTCCGCTGTTTCCGAGATTTTCGAGTTATTTTTCTATTTCTTTTCACATTTCTCATGGTCCATTTGGCTTGAGCTGATTGTTCCATGGCCCTACGCTGTTTCTGATATTTTCGAGTTATTTTTCTATTTTGTTGATTTGTTTTCAAGTTTCTCTTGGTCCATATGGCTTGTGTTGCTTAATACACTGCGCAGCGTTGTTCCAGACTTTTTCGACTTAGTTTTTTACTTTTTGTGTTTTCCGAAGTTTCTCATCGTGCATATGTGTTGTGCTGCTTTTTACTTTGCTGTACACTGTTTCTGATGTTTTCGCGTTATTGTGATATTTTTTAAGTTTCTCATGGTGCATATGGCTTGTGCTGCTTGTTGCAGTTCCCAGCTCAGTTGCTGAGTTTTTCGAGTTATTGTTTTACTTTTTCAGTTTTTCGAAGTTTCCCCTGCTGCATATGGGTGATGCTGCGTTTTACTTTGCCCTCCGCTGTTTCTGAGATTTTCGAGTTATTTTTCGATTTCTTTTCACATTTCTCATGGTCCATATGGCTTGTGCTGCTTGGTACACTGCCCAGCGTTTTTCCAGACTTTTCCGACTTAGTTTTTTACTTTTTTGTGTTTTCCGAAGTTTCTCTTCGTGCATATGTGTTGTGCTGCATTTTACTTTGCTCTACACTGTTTCTGATGTTTTCGAGTTATTTTGATATTTTTTAAGTTTCTCATTGTGGATATGGCTTGTGCTGCTTGTTGCAGTGCCAAGCGCAGTTTCTGAGTTTTTCGAGTTATTTTTCTATTTCTTTTCACATTTCTCATGGTCCATATGGCTTGTGCTGATTGTTCCATGGCCCTACGCTGTTTCTGATATTTTCGAGTTATTTTTCTATTTTATTGATTTGTTTTCAAGTTTCTCTTGGTCCATATGGCTTGTGCTGCTTGTTACACTGCCCAGCGTTGTTCCAGAGTTCTTTGACTTATTATTTTACATTTTTGTGTTTTTCGAAGTTTCTCATCGTGCATATATGTTATGCTGCGTTTTACTTTGCTCTACACTGTTTCTGATGTTTTCGAGTTATTTTGATATTTTTTAAGTTTCTCATGGTGCATATGGGTTGTGCTGCGATTTACTTTGCCCTACGCTGTAGCTGAGATTTTCTAGTTATTTCTCTATTTTTTTGTTTTTATTTGGAAGTTTCTCATGGTGCATATGGCTTGCGCTGCTTGTTGCAGTGCCCAGCGCAGTTTGTGAGGTTTTCGAGTTATTTTTTTACTTTTTCAATTTTTCGAAGTTTCTCCTGCTGCATATGGCTTGTGCTGCGTTTTACTTTGCCCTATGCTGTTTTTGAGATTTTCGAGTTATTTTTCGATTTCTTTTCACATTTCTCAAGGTCCATATGGCTTGTGCTGCTTATTACAGTGCCCAACGCAGTTTCTTAGGTTTTCGAGTTATTTTTTTACTTTTTCAATTCTTCCAAGTTTCTCCTGCTGCATATGGGTTGTGCTGCGTTTTACTTTGCCCTCCGCTGTTTCCGAGATTTTCGAGTTATTTTTCTATTTCTTTTCACATTTCTCATGGTCCATTTGGCTTGAGCTGATTGTTCCATGGCCCTACGCTGTTTCTGATATTTTCGAGTTATTTTTCTATTTTGTTGATTTGTTTTCAAGTTTCTCTTGGTCCATATGGCTTGTGTTGCTTAATACACTGCGCAGCGTTGTTCCAGACTTTTTCGACTTAGTTTTTTACTTTTTTGTGTTTTCCGAAGTTTCTCATCGTGCATATGTGTTGTGCTGCTTTTTACTTTGCTGTACACTGTTTCTGATGTTTTCGAGTTATTGTGATATTTTTTAAGTTTCTCATGGTGCATATGGCTTGTGCTGCTTGTTGCAGTTCCCAGCTCAGTTGCTGAGTTTTTCGAGTTATTGTTTTACTTTTTCAGTTTTTCGAAGTTTCCCCTGCTGCATATGGGTGATGCTGCGTTTTACTTTGCCCTCCGCTGTTTCTGAGATTTTCGAGTTATTTTTCGATTTCTTTTCACATTTCTCATGGTCCATATGGCTTGTGCTGCTTGGTACACTGCCCAGCGTTTTTCCAGACTTTTCCGACTTAGTTTTTTACTTTTTTGTGTTTTCCGAAGTTTCTCTTCGTGCATATGTGTTGTGCTGCATTTTACTTTGCTCTATACTGTTTCTGATGTTTTCGAGTTATTTTGATATTTTTTAAGTTTCTCATTGTGGATATGGCTTGTGCTGCTTGTTGCAGTGCCCAGCGCAGTTTCTGAGTTTTTCGAGTTATTTTTCTATTTCTTTTCACATTTCTCATGGTCCATATGGCTTGTGCTGATTGTTCCATGGCCCTACGCTGTTTCTGATATTTTCGAGTTATTTTTCTATTTTTTTTATTTGTTTTCAGGTTTCTCTTGGTCCATATGGCTTGTGCTGCTTGGTACACGGCCCAGCGTTGTTCCAGACTTTTTCGACTTATTCTTTTACATTTTTGTGTTTTTCGAAGTTTCTCATTGTGCATATGTGTTGTGCTGCGTTTTACTTTGTTCTACGCTGTTTCTTATGTTTTCGAGTTATTTTGATATTTTTTAAGTTTCTCATGGTGCATATGGGTTGTGCTGCGATTTATTTTGCCCTACGCTGTAGCTGAGATTTTCTCGTTATTTCTCTATTTTTTTGTATTTATTTGGAAGTTTCTCATGGTGCATATGGCTAGTGCTGCTTGTTGCAGTGCCCAGCGCAGTTTCTGAGTTTTTCGAGTTAATATTTAACTTTTTCAGTTTTTCGAAGTTTCTCCTGTTGCATATGGGTGGTGCTGCGTTTTACTTTTCCCTACGCTGTTTCTGAGATTTTCGAGTTATTTCTCTATTTTTTTGTTATTTTTGGAAGTTTCTCATGGTGCATATGGCTTGTGCTGCTTGTTGCAGTTCCCAGCTCAGTTGCTCAGTTTTTCGAGTTATTTTTTTACTTTTTCAATTAGTCGAAGTTTCCCCTGCTGCATATGTTTGGTGCTGCGTTCTACTTTGCCCTACGCTGTTTCTGAGATATTCGAGTTATTTTTCTATTTCTTTTCACATTTCTCATGGTCCATATGGCTTGTGCTGATTGGTTCATGGCCCAACGCTGTTTCTGATATTTTCGAGTTATTTTTCTATTTTATTGATTTGTTTTCAAGTTTCTCTTGGTCCATATGGCTTGTGCTGCTTGTTACACTGCCCAGCGTTGTTCCAGAGTTCTTTGACTTATTATTTTACATTTTTGTGTTTTTCGAAGTTTCTCGTCGTGCATATATGTTATGCTGCGATTTACTTTGCTCTACACTGTTTCTGATGTTTTCGAGTTATTTTGATATTTTTTAAGTTTCTCATGGTGTATATGGGTTGTGCTGCGATTTACTTTGCCATACGCTGCAGCTGAGATTTTCTATTTATTTCTCTATTTTTTTGTTTTTATTTGGAAGTTTCTCATGGTGCATATGGCTTGCGCTGCTTGTTGCAGTGCCCAGCGCAGTTTGTGAGGTTTTCGAGTTATTTTTTTACTTTTTCAATTTTTCGAAGTTTCTGCTGCTGCATATGGCTTGTGCTGCGTTTTACTTTGCCCTATGCTGTTTTTGAGATTTTCGAGTTATTTTTCTATTTCTTTTAACATTTCTCAAGGTCCATATGGCTTGTGCTGCTTATTACAGTGCCCAACGCAGTTTCTGAGGTTTTCGAGTTATTTTTTTACTTTTTCAGTTTTTCGACGTTTCTCCTGCTGCATATGGTTTGTGCTTCGTTTTACTTTGCCCTACGCTGTTTCTGAGATTTTCGAGTTATTTCTCTATTTTTTTGTTATTTTTGGAAGTTTCTCATGGTGCATATGGCTTGTGCTGCTTGTTGCAGTGCCCAGCTCAGTTGCTGAGTTTTCCGTGTTATTTTTTTACTTTTTCAGTTTTTTGAAGTTTCTCCTGCTGCATATGGGTTGTGCTGCGTTTTACTTTGCCCTACGCTGTTTCTGAGATTTTCGAGTTATTTCTCTATTGTTATGTTATGTTTGGAAGTTTCTCATGGTGCATATGGCTTGTGCTGCTTGTTGCTGTTCCCAGCTCAATTGCTCAGTTTTTCGAGTTATTTTTTTACTTTTTCAGTTTTTCGAAGTTTCCCCTGCTGCGTATGGTTGGTGCTGCGTTTTACTTTGCCCTCCGCTGTTTCTGGGATTTTCGCGTTATTTTTCTATTGTTTTGTAATTTTTGGAAGTTTCTCATGGTGCATATGGCTTGTGCTGCTTGTTGCAGTTCCCAGCTCAGTTGCTGAGTTTTTCGAGTTATTGTTTTACTTTTTCAGTTTTTCGAAGTTTCCTCTGCTGCATATGGGTGGTGATGCGTTTTACTTTGCCCTCCGCTGTTTCTGAGATTTTCGAATTATTTTTCTATTTCTTTTCACATTTCTCATGGTCCATATGGCTTGTGCTGATTGTTTCATGGCCCTACGCTGTTTCTGATATTTTCGAGTTATTTTTCTATTTTATTGATTTGTTTTCAAGTTTCTCTTGGTCCATATGGCTTGTGCTGCTTGTTACACTGCCCAGCGTTGTTCCAGAGTTCTTTGACTTATTATTTTACATTTTTGTGTTTTTCGAAGTTTCTCATCGTGCATATATGTTATGCTGCGTTTTACTTTGCTCTACACTGTTTCTGATGTTTTCGAGTTATTTTGATATTTTTTAAGTTTCTCATGGTGCATATGGGTTGTGCTGCGATTTACTTTGCCCGACGTTGTAGCTGAGATTTTCTAGTTATTTCTCTATTTTTTTGTTTTTATTTGGAAGTTTCTCATGGTGCATATGGCTTGCGCTGCTTGTTGCAGTGCCCAGCGCAGTTTGTGAGTTTTTCGAGTTATTGTTTTACTTTTTCAGTTTTTCGAAGTTTCCCCTGCTGCATATGGGTGGTGCTGCGTTTTACTTTGCCCTCCGCTTTTTCTGAGATTTTCGAGTTATTTTTCGATTTCTTTTCACATTTCTCAAGGTCCATATGGCTTGTGCTGCTTGGTACACTGCCCAGCGTTTTTCCAGACTTTTCCGACTTAGTTTTTTACTTTTTTGTGTTTTCGAAGTTTCTCTTCGTGCATATGTGTTGTGCTGCATTTTACTTTGCTCTACACTCTTTCTGATGTTTTCGAGTTATTTTGATATTTTTTAAATTTCTCATTGTGGATATGGCTTGTGCTGCTTGTTGCAGTGCCAAGCGCAGTTTCTGAGTTTTTCGAGTTATTTTTCTATTTCTTTTCACATTTCTCATGGTCCATATGGCTTGTGCTGATTGTTCCATGGCCCTCCGCTGTTTCTGATATCTTCGAGTTATTTTTCTATTTTTTTTATTTGTTTTCAATTTGCTCTTGGTCCATATGGCTTGTGCTGCTTGGTACACTGCGCAGCGTTGTTCCAGCCTTTTTCGACTTAGATTTTTACTTTTTTGTTTTTTTCGAAGTTTCTCATCGTGCATATGTGTTGTGCTGCGTTTTACTTTGCTCTACGCTGTTTCTGAGATTTTCGAGTTATTTTTCGATTTCTTTTCACATTTCTCATGGTCCATATGGCTTGTGCTGCTTGTTACAGTGCCAAACGCAGTTTCTGAGGTTTTCGAGTTATTTTTCCACTTTTTCAATTTGTCGAGGTTTCCCCTGCTGCATATGGGTGGGTGCTGCGTTCTACGTTGCCCTACGCTGTTTCTGAGATTTTCGAGTTATGTTTCTATTTCTTTTCACATTTCTCATGGTCCATATGGCTTGTGCTGATTGTTTCATGGCCCAACGCTGTTTCTGATATTTTCGAGTTATTTTTCTATTTTATTGATTTTTTTTCAAGTTTCTCTTGGTCCATATGGCTTGTGCTGCTTGTTACACTGCCCAGCGTTGTTCCAGAGTTCTTTGACTTATTATTTTACATTTTTGTGTTTTTCGAAGTTTCTCATCGTGCATATATGTTATGCTGCGTTTTACTTTGCTCTACACTGTTTCTGATGTTTTCGAGTTATTTTGATATTTTTTAAGTTTCTCATGGTGCATATGGGTTGTGCTGCGATTTACTTTGCCCGACGTTGTAGCTGAGATTTTCTAGTTATTTCTCTATTTTTTTGTTTTGATTTGGAAGTTTCTCATGGTGCATATGGCTTGCGCTGCTTGTTGCAGTGCCCAGCGCAGTTTGTGAGTTTTTCGAGTTATTGTTTTACTTTTTCAGTTTTTCGAAGTTTCCCCTGCTGCATATGGGTGGTGCTGCGTTTTACTTTGCCCTCCGCTTTTTCTGAGATTTTCGAGTTATTTTTCGATTTCTTTTCACATTTCTCAAGGTCCATATGGCTTGTGCTGCTTGGTACACTGCCCAGCGTTTTTCCAGACTTTTCCGACTTAGTTTTTTACTTTTTTGTGTTTTCGAAGTTTCTCTTCGTGCATATGTGTTGTGCTGCATTTTACTTTGCTCTACACTCTTTCTGATGTTTTCGAGTTATTTTGATATTTTTTAAATTTCTCATTGTGGATATGGCTTGTGCTGCTTGTTGCAGTGCCAAGCGCAGTTTCTGAGTTTTTCGAGTTATTTTTCTATTTCTTTTCACATTTCTCATGGTCCATATGGCTTGTGCTGATTGTTCCATGGCCCTCCGCTGTTTCTGATATCTTCGAGTTATTTTTCTATTTTTTTTATTTGTTTTCAATTTGCTCTTGGTCCATATGGCTTGTGCTGCTTGGTACACTGCGCAGCGTTGTTCCAGCCTTTTTCGACTTAGATTTTTACTTTTTTGTTTTTTTCGAAGTTTCTCATCGTGCATATGTGTTGTGCTGCGTTTTACTTTGCTCTACGCTGTTTCTGAGATTTTCGAGTTATTTTTCGATTTCTTTTCACATTTCTCATGGTCCATATGGCTTGTGCTGCTTGTTACAGTGCCAAACGCAGTTTCTGAGGTTTTCGAGTTATTTTTCCACTTTTTCAATTTGTCGAGGTTTCCCCTGCTGCATATGGGTGGTGCTGCGTTCTACGTTGCCCTACGCTGTTTCTGAGATTTTCGAGTTATGTTTCTATTTCTTTTCACATTTCTCATGGTCCATATGGCTTGTGCTGATTGTTTCATGGCCCAACGCTGTTTCTGATATTTTCGAGTTATTTTTCTATTTTATTGATTTGTTTTCAAGTTTCTCTTGGTCCATATGGCTTGTGCTGCTTGTTACACTGCCCAGCGTTGTTCCAGAGTTCTTTGACTTATTATTTTACATTTTTGTGTTTTTCGAAGTTTCTCATCGTGCATATATGTTATGCTGCGTTTTACTTTGCTCTACACTGTTTCTGATGTTTTCGAGTTATTTTGATATTTTTTAAGTTTCTCATGGTGCATATGGGTTGTGCTGCGATTTACTTTGCCCGACGTTGTAGCTGAGATTTTCTAGTTATTTCTCTATTTTTTTGTTTTTATTTGGAAGTTTCTCATGGTGCATATGGCTTGCGCTGCTTGTTGCAGTGCCCAGCGCAGTTTGTGAGTTTTTCGAGTTATTGTTTTACTTTTTCAGTTTTTCGAAGTTTCCCCTGCTGCATATGGGTGGTGCTGCGTTTTACTTTGCCCTCCGCTTTTTCTGAGATTTTCGAGTTATTTTTCGATTTCTTTTCACATTTCTCAAGGTCCATATGGCTTGTGCTGCTTGGTACACTGCCCAGCGTTTTTCCAGACTTTTCCGACTTAGTTTTTTACTTTTTTGTGTTTTCGAAGTTTCTCTTCGTGCATATGTGTTGTGCTGCATTTTACTTTGCTCTACACTCTTTCTGATGTTTTCGAGTTATTTTGATATTTTTTAAATTTCTCATTGTGGATATGGCTTGTGCTGCTTGTTGCAGTGCCAAGCGCAGTTTCTGAGTTTTTCGAGTTATTTTTCTATTTCTTTTCACATTTCTCATGGTCCATATGGCTTGTGCTGATTGTTCCATGGCCCTCCGCTGTTTCTGATATCTTCGAGTTATTTTTCTATTTTTTTTATTTGTTTTCAATTTGCTCTTGGTCCATATGGCTTGTGCTGCTTGGTACACTGCGCAGTGTTGTTCCAGCCTTTTTCGACTTAGATTTTTACTTTTTTGTTTTTTTCGAAGTTTCTCATCGTGCATATGTGTTGTGCTGCGTTTTACTTTGCTCTACGCTGTTTCTGAGATTTTCGAGTTATTTTTCGATTTCTTTTCACATTTCTCATGGTCCATATGGCTTGTGCTGCTTGTTACAGTGCCAAACGCAGTTTCTGAGGTTTTCGAGTTATTTTTCCACTTTTTCAATTTGTCGAAGTTTCCCCTGCTGCATATGGGTGGTGCTGCGTTCTACGTTGCCCTACGCTGTTTCTGAGATTTTCGAGTTATGTTTCTATTTCTTTTCACATTTCTCATGGTCCATATGGCTTGTGCTGATTGTTTCATGGCCCAACGCTGTTTCTGATATTTTCGAGTTATTTTTCTATTTTATTGATTTGTTTTCAAGTTTCTCTTGGTCCATATGGCTTGTGCTGCTTGTTACACTGCCCAGCGTTGTTCCAGAGTTCTTTGACTTATTATTTTACATTTTTGTGTTTTTCGAAGTTTCTCATCGTGCATATATGTTATGCTGCGTTTTACTTTGCTCTACACTGTTTCTGATGTTTTCGAGTTATTTTGATATTTTTTAAGTTTCTCATGGTGCATATGGGTTGTGCTGCGATTTACTTTGCCCTACGCTGTAGCTGAGATTTTCTAGTTATTTCTCTATTTTTTTGTTTTTATTTGGAAGTTTCTCATGGTGCATATGGCTTGCGCTGCTTGTTGCAGTGCCCAGCGCAGTTTGTGAGGTTTTCGAGTTATTTTTTAACTTTTTCAATTTTTCGAAGTTTCTCCTGCTGCATATGGCTTGTGCTGCGTTTTACTTTGCCCTACGCTGTTTTTGTGATTTTCGAGTTATGTCTCTATTTTTTTGTTATTTTTGGAAGTTTCTCATGGTGCATATGGCTTGTGCTGCTTGTTCCAGTTCCCAGCTCAGTTGCTCAGTTTTTCGAGTTATTTTTTTACTTTTTCAGTTTTTCGAAGTGTCCCCTGCTGCATATGGGTGGTGCTGCGTTTTACTTTCCTCTACGCTGTTTCTGATGTTTTCGAGTTCTTTTGATATTTTTTAAGTTTCTCATTGTGCATATGGGTTGTGCTGCTTGTTGCAGTTCCCAGCTCAGTTGCTCAGTTTTTCGAGTTATTTTTTTACTTTTTCAGTTTTTCCAAGTTTCCCCTGCTGCATATGGCTGGTGCTGCGTTTTACTTTGCCCTACGCTGTTTCTGAGATTTTCGAGTTATTTTTCTATTTCTTTTCACATTTCTCATGGTCCATATGGCTTGTGCTGATTGGTTCATGGCCCTACGCTGTTTCTGATATTTTCGAGTTATTTTTCTATTTTATTGATTTGTTTTCAAGTTTCTCTTGGTCCATATGGCTTGTGCTGCTTGTTACACTGCCCAGCGTTGTTCCAGACTTCTTTGACTTATTATTTTACATTTTTGTGTTTTTCGAAGTTTCTCATCGTGCATATATGTTATGCTGCGTTTTACTTTGCTCTACACTGTTTCTGATGTTTTCGAGTTATTTTGATATTTTTTAAGTTTCTCATGGTGCATATGGGTTGCGCTGCGATTTACTTTGCCCTACGCTGTAGCTGAGATTTTCTAGTTATTTCTCTATTTTTTTGTTTTTATTTGGAAGTTTCTCATGGTGCATATGGCTTGCGCTGCTTGTTGCAGTGCCCAGCGCAGTTTGTGAGGTTTTCGAGTTATTTTTTTACTTTTTCAATTTTTCGAAGTTTCTCCTGCTACATATGGCTTGTGCTGCGTTTTACTTTGCCCTATGCTATTTTTGAGATTTGCGAGTTATTTTTCGATTTCTTTTCACATTTCTCAAGGTCCATATGGCTTGTGCTGCTTATTACAGTGCCCAAAGCAGTTTCTCAGATTTTCGAGTTATTTCTCTATTGTTTTGTTATGTTTGGAAGTTTCTCATGGTGCATATGGCTTGTGCTGCTTGTTGCTGTTCCCAGCTCAATTGCTCAGTTTTTCGAGTTATTTTTTTACTTTTTCAGTTTTTCGAAGTTTCCCCTGCTGCATATGGTTGGTGCTGCGTTTTACTTTGCCCTCCACTGTTTCTGGGATTTTCGCGTTATTTTACTATTGTTTTGTAATTTTTGGAAGTATCTCATGGTGCATATGGCTTCTGCTGCTTGTTGCAGTTTCCAGCTCAGTTGCTGAGTTTTTCGAATTATTGTTTTACTTTTTCAGTTTTTCGAAGTTTCCCCTGCTGCATATGGGTGGTGCTGCGTTTTAATTTGCCCTCCGCTGTTTCTGAGATTTTCGAGTTATTTTTCTATTTCTTTTCACATTTCTCATGGTCCATATGGCTTGTGCTGATTGTTCCATGGCCCTCCGCTGTTTCTGATATCTTCGAGTTATTTTTCTATTTTTTTGATTTGTTTTCAATTTGCTCTTGGTCCATATGGCTTGTGCTGCTTGGTACACTGCGCAGCGTTTTTCCAGACTTTTCTGACTTAGTTTTTTACTTTTTTGTGTTTTCCGAAGTTTCTCTTCGTGCATATGTGTTGTGCTGCTTTTTACTTTGCTCTACACTGTTTCTGATGTTTTCGAGTTATTTTGATATTTTTTAAGTTTCTCATTGTGGATATGGCTTGTGCTGCTTGTTGCAGTGCCCAGCGCAGTTTCTGAGTTTTTCGAGTTATTTTTCTATTTCTTTTCACATTTCTCATGGTCCATATGGCTTGTGCTGATTGTTCCATGGCCCTCCGCTGTTTCTGATATCTTCGATGTATTTTTCTATTTTTTTGATTTGTTTTCAATTTGCTCTTGGTCCATATGGCTTGTGCTGCTTGTTACACTGCGCAGCGTTGTTCCAGACTTTTTCGACAGTTTTTTACTTTTTTTGTGTTTTCCGAAGTTTCTCATCGTGCATATGTGTTGTGCTGCGTTTTACTTTGCTCTACGCTGTTTCTTATGTTTTCGAGTAATTTTGATATTTTTTAAGTTTCTCATTGTGCATATGGGTTGTGCTGCTTGTTGCAGTTCCCAGCTCAGTTGCTCAGTTTTTCGAGTTATTTTTTTACTTTTTCAGTTTTTCGAAGTTTCCCCTGCTGCATATGGCTGGTGCTGCGTTTTACTTTGCCCTCCGCTGTTTCTGAGATTTTCGAGTTATTTTTCGATTTCTTTTCACATTTCTCATGGTCCATATGGCTTGTGCTGCTTGTTACAGTGCCAAACGCAGTTTCTGAGGTTTTCGAGTTATTTTTCCACTTTTTCAATTTGTCGAAGTTTCCCCTGCTGCATATGGGTTGTGCTGCGTTCTACTTTGCCCTACGCTGTTTCTGATATTTTCGAGTTATTTTTCTATTTTATTGATTTGTTTTCAAGTTTCTCTTGGTCCATATGGCTTGTGCTGCTTGTTACACTGCCCAGCGTTGTTCCAGAGTTCTTTGACTTATTATTTTACATTTTTGTGTTTTTCGAAGTTTCTCATCGTGCATATATGTTATGCTGCGTTTTACTTTGCTCTACACTGTTTCTGATGTTTTCGAGTTATTTTGATATTTTTTAAGTTTCTCATTGTGGATATGGCTTGTGCTGCTTGTTGCAGTGCCCAGCGCAGTTTCTGAGTTTTTCGAGTTAATATTTTACTTTTTCAGTTTTTCGAAGTTTCTCCTGCTGCATATGGGTGGTGCTGCGTTTTACTTTTCCCTACGCTGTTTCTCAGATTTTCGAGTTATGTCTCTATTTTTTTGTTATTTTTGGAAGTTTCTCATGGTGCATATGGCTTGTGCTGCTTGTTCCAGTTCCCAGCTCAGTTGCTCAGTTTTTCGAGTTATTTTTTTACTTTTTCAGTTTTTCGAAGTGTCCCCTGCTGCATATGGGTGGTGGTGCGTTTTACTTTGCCCTCCGCTGTTTCTGAGATTTTCGAGTTATTTTTCTATTTCTTTTCACATTTCTCATGGTCCATATGGCTTGTGCTGATTCTTGCAGTGCCAAACGCAGTTTCTGAGGTTTTCGAGTTATTTTTTCACTTTTTCAATTTGTCGAAGTTTCCCCTGCTGCATATGGGTTGTGCTGCGTTCTACTTTGCCCTACGCTGTTTCTGAGATTTTCGAGTTATTTTTCTATTTCTTTTCACATTTCTCATGGTCCATATGGCTTGTGCTGATTGTTTCATGGCCCTACGCTGTTTCTGATATTTTCGAGTTATTTTTCTATTTTATTGATTTGTTTTCAAGTTTCTCTTGGTCCATATGGCTTGTGCTGCTTGTTACACTGCCCAGCGTTGTTCCAGACTTCTTTGACTTATTATTTTACATTTTTGTGTTTTTCGAAGTTTCTCATCGTGCATATATGTTATGCTGCGTTTTACTTTGCTCTACACTGTTTCTGATGTTTTCGAGTTATTTTGATATTTTTTAAGTTTCTCATGGTGCATATGGGTTGCGCTGCGATTTACTTTGCCCTACGCTGTAGCTGAGATTTTCTAGTTATTTCTCTATTTTTTTGTTTTTATTTGGAAGTTTATCATGGTGCATATGGCTTGCGCTGCTTGTTGCAGTGCCCAGCGCAGTTTGTGAGGTTTTCGAGTTATTTTTTTACTTTTTCAATTTTTCGAAGTTTCTCCTGCTGCATATGGCTTGTGCTGCGTTTTACTTTGCCCTATGCTGTTTTTGAGATTTGCGAGTTATTTTTCGATTTCTTTTCACATTTCTCAAGGTCCATATGGCTTGTGCTGCTTATTACAGTGCCCAACGCAGTTTCTGACATTTTCGAGTTATTTCTCTATTTTTTTGTTATTTTTGGAAGTTTCCCATGGTGCATATGGCTTGTGCTGCTTGTTGCAATGCCCAGCTCAGTTGCTGAGTTTTCCGTGTTATTTTTTTACTTTTTAAGTTTTTTGAAGTTTCTCCTGCTGCATATGGGTTGTGCTGCGTTGTTCTTTGCCCTACGCTGTTTCTGAGATTTTGGAGTTATTTCTCCATTCTTTTGTTATGTTTGGAAGTTGCTCATGGTGCATATGGCTTGTGCTGCTTGTTGCTGTTCCCAGCTCAATTGCTCAGTTTTTCGAGTTATTTTTTTACTTTTTCAGTTTTTCGAAGTTTCCCCTGCTGCATATGGTTGGTGCTGCGTTTTACGTTGCCCTCCGCTGTTTCTGGGATTTTCGCGTTATTTTTCTATTGTTTTGTAATTTTTGGAAGTATCTCATGGTGCATATGGCTTGTGCTGCTTGTTGCAGTTTCCAGCTCAGTTGCTGAGTTTTCCGAGTTATTGTTTTACTTTTTCAGTTTTTCGAAGTTTCCCCTGCTGCATATGGGTGGTGCTGCGTTTTAATTTGCCCTCCGCTGTTTCTGAGATTTTCGAGTTATTTTTCTATTTCTTTTCACATTTCTCATGGTCCATATGGCTTGTGCTGATTGTTCCATGGCCCTACGCTGTTTCTGATATTTTCGAGTTATGTTTCTATTTTTTTAATTTGTTTTCAAGTTTTTCTTGGTCCATATGGCTTGTGCTGCTTGGTACACTGCCCAGCCTTTTTCCAGACTTTTCTGACTTAGTTTTTTACTTTTTTGTGTTTTCCGAAGTTTCTCTTCGTGCATATGTGTTGTGCTGCTTTTTACTTTGCTCTACACTGTTTCTGATGTTTTCGAGTTATTTTGATATTTTTTAAGTTTCTCATTGTGGATATGGCTTGTGCTGCTTGTTGCAGTGCCCAGCGCAGTTTCTGAGTTTTTCGAGTTATTTTTCTATTTCTTTTCACATTTCTCATGGTCCATATGGCTTGTGCTGATTGTTCCATGGCCCTCCGCTGTTTCTGATATCTTCGAGTTATTTTTCTATTTTTTTGATTTGTTTTCAATTTGCTCTTGGTCCATATGGCTTGTGCTGCTTGGTACACTGCGCAGCGTTGTTCCAGACTTTTTCGACTTAGTTTTTTACTTTTTTGTGTTTTCCGAAGTTTCTCATCGTGCATATGTGTTGTGCTGCGTTTTACTTTGCTCTACGCTGTTTCTTATGTTTTCGAGTTATTTTGATTATTTTAAAGTTTCTCATTGTGCATATGGGTTGTGCTGCTTGTTGCAGTTCCCAGCTCAGTTGCTCAGTTTTTCGAGTTATTTTTTTACTTTTTCAGTTTTTCGAAGTTTCCCCTGCTGCATATGGCTGGTGCTGCGTTTTACTTTGCCCTCCGCTGTTTCTGAGATTTTCGAGTTATTTTTCGATTTCTTTTCACATTTCTCATGGTCCATATGGCTTGTGCTGCTTGTTACAGTGCCAAACGCAGTTTCTGAGGTTTTCGAGTTATTTTTCCACTTTTTCAATTTGTCGAAGTTTCCCCTGCTGCATATGGGTTGTGCTGCGTTCTACTTTGCCCTACGCTGTTTCTGATATTTTCGAGTTATTTTTCTATTTTATTGATTTGTTTTCAAGTTTCTCTTGGTCCATATGGCTTGTGCTGCTTGTTACACTGCCCAGCGTTGTTCCAGAGTTCTTTGACTTATTATTTAACATTTTTGTGTTTTTCGAAGTTTCTCATCGTGCATATATGTTATGCTGCGTTTTACTTTGCTCTACACTGTTTCTGATGTTTTCGAGTTATTTTGATATTTTTTAAGTTTCTCATGGTGCATATGGGTTGTGCTGCGATTTACTTTGCCCTACGCTGTAGCTGAGATTTTCTAGTTATTTCTCTATTTTTTTGTTTTTATTTGGAAGTTTCTCATGGTGCATATGGCTTGCGCTGCTTGTTGCAGTGCCCAGCGCAGTTTGTGAGTTTTTCGAGTTATTGTTTTACTTTTTCAATTTTTCGAAGTTTCTCCTGCTGCATATGGCTTGTGCTGCGTTTTACTTTGCCCTATGCTGTTTTTGAGATTTTCGAGATATTTTTCGATTTCGTTTCACATTTCTCAAGGTCCATATGGCTTATGCTGCTTATTACAGTGCCCAACGCAGTTTCTTAGGTTTTCGAGTTATTTTTTTACTTTTTCAATTTTTCCAAGTTTCTCCTGCTGCATATGGGTTGTGCTGCGTTTTACTTTGCCCTCCGCTGTTTCCGAGATTTTCGAGTTATTTTTCTATTTCTTTTCACATTTCTCATGGTCCATTTGGCTTGAGCTGATTGTTCCATGGCCCTACGCTGTTTCTGATATTTTCGAGTTATTTTTCTATTTTTTTTATTTGTTTTCAAGTTTCTCTTGGTCCATATGGCTTGTGCTGCTTGGTACACTGCCCAGCGTTTTTCCAGACTTTTCCGACTTAGTTTTTTACTTTTTTGTGTTTTCCGACGTTTCTCTTCGTGCATATGTGTTGTGCTGCATTTTACTTTGCTGTACACTGTTTCTGATGTTTTCGAGTTATTTTGATATTTTTTAAGTTTCTCATTGTGGATATGGCTTGTGCTGCTTGTTGCAGTGCCCAGCGCAGTTTCTGAGTTTTTCGAGTTAATATTTTAGTTTTTCAGTTTTTCGAAGTTTCTCCTGCTGCATATGGGTGGTGCTGCGTTTTACTTTTCCCTACGCTGTTTCTGAGATTTTCGAGTTATGTCTCTATTTTTTTGTTACTTTTGGAAGTTTCTCATGGTGCATATGGCTTGTGCTGCTTGTTCCAGTTCCCAGCTCAGTTGCTCAGTTTTTCGAGTTATTTTTTTACTTTTTCAGTTTTTCGAAGTTTCCCCTGCTGCATATGGGTGGTGCTGCGTTTTACTTTGCCCTCCGCTGTTTCTGAGATTTTCGAGTTATTTTTCTATTTCTTTTCACATTTCTCATGGTCCATATGGCTTGTGCTGATTGTTCCATGGCCCTACGCTGTTTCTGATATTTTCGAGTTAATTTTCTATTTTATTGATTTGTTTTCAAGTTTCTCTTGGTTCATATGGCTTGTGCTGCTTGTTACACTGCCCAGCGTTCTTCCAGACTTTTATGACTCATTTTTTTACATTTTTGTTTTTTTCGAAGTTTCTCATCGTGCATATGTGTTGTGCTGCGTTTTACTTTGCTCTACGCTGTTTCTGATGTTTTCGAGTTCTTTTGATATTTTTTAAGTTTCTCATTGTGCATATGGGTTGTGCTGCTTGTTGCAGTTACCAGCTCAGTTGCTCAGTTTTTCGAGTTATTTTTTTACTTTTTCAGTTTTTCCAAGTTTCCCCTGCTGCATATGGCTGGTGCTGCGTTTTACTTTGCCCTCCGCTGTTTCTGAGATTTTCGAGTTATTTTTCTATTTCTTTTCACATTTCTCATGGTCCATATGGCTTGTGCTGATTGGTTCATGGCCCTACGCTGTTTCTGATATTTTCGAGTTATTTTTCTATTTTATTGATTTGTTTTCAAGTTTCTCTTGGTCCATATGGCTTGTGCTGCTTGTTACACTGCCCAGCGTTGTTCCAGACTTCTTTGACTTATTATTTTACATTTTTGTGTTTTTCGAAGTTTCTCATCGTGCATATATGTTATGCTGCGTTTTACTTTGCTCTACACTGTTTCTGATGTTTTCGAGTTATTTTGATATTTTTTAAGTTTCTCATGGTGCATATGGGTTGCGCTGCGATTTACTTTGCCCTACGCTGTAGCTGAGATTTTCTAGTTATTTCTCTATTTTTTTGTTTTTATTTGGAAGTTTCTCATGGTGCATATGGCTTGCGCTGCTTGTTGCAGTGCCCAGCGCAGTTTGTGAGGTTTTCGAGTTATTTTTTTACTTTTTCAATTTTTCGAAGTTTCTCCTGCTGCATATGGCTTGTGCTGCGTTTTACTTTGCCCTATGCTGTTTTTGAGATTTTCGAGTTATTTTTCGATTGTTTTGTAATTTTTGGAAGTATCTCATGGTGCATATGGCTTGTGCTGCTTGTTGCAGTTTCCAGCTCAGTTGCTGAGTTTTTCGAATTATTGTTTTACTTTTTCAGTTTTTCGAAGTTTCCCCTGCTGCATATGGGTGGTGCTGCGTTTTAATTTGCCCTCCGCTGTTTCTGAGATTTTCGAGTTATTTTTCTATTTCTTTTCACATTTCTCATGGTCCATATGGCTTGTGCTGATTGTTCCATGGCCCTACGCTGTTTCTGATATTTTCGAGTTATTTTTCTATTTTTTTTATTTGTTTTCAAGTTGTTCTTGGTCCATATGGCTTGTGCTGCTTGGTACACTGCCCAGCGTTTTTCCAGACTTTTCCGACTTAGTTTTTTACTTTTTTGTGTTTTCCGAAGTTTCTCTTCCTGCATATGTGTTGTGCTGCTTTTTACTTTGCTCTACACTGTTTCTGATGTTTTCGAGTTATTTTGATATTTTTTAAGTTTCTCATTGTGGATATGGCTTGTGCTGCTTGTTGCAGTGCCCAGCGCAGTTTCTGAGTTTTTCGAGTTATTTTTCTATTTCTTTTCACATTTCTCATGGTCCATATGGCTTGTGCTGATTGTTCCATGGCCCTCCGCTGTTTCTGATATCTTCGAGTTATTTTTCTATTTTTTTGATATGTTTTCAATTTGCTCTTGGTCCATATGGCTTGTGCTGCTTGGTACACTGCGCAGCGTTGTTCCAGACTTTTTCGACTTAGTTTTTTACTTTTTTGTGTTTTCTGAAGTTTCTCATCGTGCATATGTGTTGTGCTGCCTTTTACTTTGCTCTACGCTGTTTCTTATGTTT